>NC_057798.1:614012195-614219239 GCF_018294505.1 Triticum aestivum | reverse complement strand
ATGGGTGGCAGTGCTGGTGGTGGTAGCGGGAGGAGGAGGTGGCGCAGGGGCCGGAAAGGAGAGGCGCGAACGGGGCGGGGGCGGGGGTGCGAGGGGAAGAGGGGCAGGGGAGGATGAGGTGGAAGTGGCCATTCATTTCACGCCAAGGTCGACGGAGCTAAAGGTGTATCGGCCGTCGCCAGTATGCTTTGGCTTCTCGCGCCCGGAGCGAGTCAGCGGAACTATACTTGGCCAAACGGGCCGGTATTGTCGGGCCGGCACGATAGCCCGCCTGTCCGGCCCGTCATGGGCCGGCACGGCACGTGACTTAGTGGGCCGTGCCTGGCACGTGGCCCGGCTAGGGCCGTGCCTGGGCTGCCTTGCCAGGCACGCGTGCCAGCCCGGCACGGCACGACTAGCACATTTTCTTGAGCAAAACCTACTGCTACGTACGTATACCAGGGACAGGAGGCAGCCAGGTAGGGAGCAGGGAGACGTGCATGCCTGCAATTCTTTATTCCTACAAATTGATGTGGCTCTGCACAAGCTGACGAGCGCACTGCCATCTGACAAACTGCAGCACTGCGCATGCTCACGGGCAGACACCAACCATCGTTTTCTCTTCAGCGATGCCAATGAGACAACAACGATCGATGCTGTGCGGCTGCGCCCGTGCGTCGACGTGCCTACTCGGGCCAAACGAGCCGACGTGCCGACCCATGTAGCGAAGGGGCCGTGCCTGGGCCAAGGAGGCCAGCACGCGTGCCGGCCCGGCATGGCCCGAGTACTTAGCGTGCCTGGCTGGACCGTGCCGTGCCTGGCCCGTTTAACCCAGGCTGGGCCGTGCCGTGCCGTGCCGGGCCGGCCCATTTGGCCAGGTATGAGCGGAACCATGGAAATCCGCCCCGGCTCGCGTCTGCACGAGAGTTAGGTAGATTTGGCCTGCCACAATTGGGCTAGCGGCATTTCTAGAGAGGAGTCGAGAGGTTCTGGCTCACACATACGAACTCTAAAAATAGACTATACCAAAGTATTTCTAAATTATATGGGTTTGATCCAATAATAAAGTGACGCAGCACCTATAATAGTCTCTGAATAAAATTTATGAAGTGACATCTTGTATATTTCGTTCAAGTCTTTATGCATTCATTATGGTGGCTTCAAATTCCTGAAATCATCACTAGAAACTCCGTTCTTGTTCTCTTTGCGGGTGCCATCATCTCCATGTTTGATCTTACTCCAATGTTCATCCTTCTTGTCCAATCTAGGCCCTTCATTTATAAGCAAAATAAATGTATCCAAATCAGGCAGCATCATATTCTCAAAAATATTAGAATCATTACTGAGAAATGAAAGTACATGATAATTTAATTAGCGTGCGTGAGTTCTAGTAAATTCGTCCAGGATATGTAACAGTAGGGATTGTGGGTGTAACAATAGTATTTATGTCCTCATCATCCTCCTCTTCTTGATATGAAGTCATTCTCGACCAAAGCTCATTTTCCTCACCCAAATAAGCCTTCAAATCTGCAATTTAAAAGTTGGACTAAATCCAAAATCTTCACGCAGCTCAAGTTTGTATGCATTATCATTTATTTTCTCTAACACCTTAAAAGGACCATTAGCACGTGGTGACTTGCGCAAATCAGGAAACCTATCCTTACGCAAATGTAACCAAACAAGGTCTTCAGGTGCAAAGACAACACATTTTCTACTCTTATTTTCAACAAGTTTATATTTAGTATTCATGCACTTAATATTTTCTTTAGTTAACTCATACATTTTTAAGATCAATTCAGCATGTTGTTTAGCCTTAATTTACCTTCTCCGAAAATGAAAGAGACAACAAATCAATGGGTGCACGAGGTATGAAATCATACACAATCTCAAAAGGGCACATCTTAATAGTAGAATACAGTGAACGATTATAAGCAAATTCAATATGAGGCAAGCATTCTTCCCATATTTTAAGGTTAGTCTGCAAAACAACCCTAAGTAGGGGTGGGCATTCGGTAGAAACCGAAAATTTGGTTTGTACCATTCGGTTTATTTTTAAAATCAGTTTTGAAAACTAGAAATCAAAAATAGCAAGCTAAAATTGCTAACCAATTTTTCGATTAACCAATATTTCGGTTCAGTTTTCGGTTTATTACCGAACATTGCTTATACTACGTAGCAGCAAGCGCTTCTAGTCTGAGTAGTAAGAACCTCACATACTTATATCACCCAACGCCTTTCCCATTGAGTATTCACAAGCGACGTGGGACTAAACAAATGCTACACACTCCCCCGTCTGATAGAAGTACTTGTTTTTGCGTTGGGCCTTGCGGTTAGTGGTGGGCCTAGGTCAAGAAAAGTAGAAGTACTAATCAGAACGTGGGACAAAGAGCATGCATGGGCCTTCATAAGATGTGTGGTTGTATCCTGGACGTGCGCACGCGGCCGCCGTTGTTTGGCACTACCCGCGGGAGCGTACAGAGGGAGCCTCGTACACAGAGTCAGGAAGTCGAGAACTTTGCACTTTGGTTTTTTGTTCGGTTATCGGTTTAATACCGAACTGACCGATTTAAATTCGGTTATTAAACGTAAAAACGAATTTAATTGTGGCAGTATAAAAAACTGAAAATTCGGTTGTATTCGGTTTCGGTATCGGTCCGGTATTCGGTTGGTCGGTTTTATGCCCACCCCTAGCCCTAAGCATAGTAGACAATGTTCTATTGACTATTTAGTTTGTCCATCTGTTTGGGGGTGACATGTAATACTAAAAGGATTTTAGTCCCCAACTTAGCACATAAACATCTTCAAAAATGGCTAAGAAATTTAGTATCACGATCTGAAACAATTTTATTTGGCACACCATGCAAGTGAATAAATTCACGAAATAACAAATTAGCAACATTAGCAGCACCATCGCTTTTATGACATGGTATAAAGTGTGCCATTTTCGAGAATCTATCCATGACAACAAATATGCTATCCCTCCCCTTCTTTGTTCGAGGTAAACCTAAAACAAAGTTCATATATATATATATATATATATATATATATATATATATGTATGTATGTATATATATATCCTCACAAGGAACACTAGGTATAGGCAAAGACGTATATAAACCATGAGGATTGAGTCGTGACTTAGCTTTTTCACATGTAGTGTCGCGAGCAACAAAATGCTCAACATCACGTCTCATCTTTGGCCAAAAGAAATATATAGCAAGTACATCCTTCGTCTTCTTCATGCCAAAGTGTCTTATTAATCCTCCACCATGCGCCTCCTGGAACAACAAAAGACGAACGAAGCTAGCTGGAATGCATAGCTTGTTAGCACGGAATACAAATCCATCATTAACGATGAACTTGTTACATGTTCTTCCTTCTTTATAATTATGCATTACATCTCTAAAATCAGCATCATGCACATATTGATCTTTAATGGTCTTCAAACCAAATATTTTAAAGTCAAGTTATGAAAACATAGTATAGCGATGAGATAATGCATCAACAATAACATTTTCTTTACCTTTCTTGTGTTTAATGACATAAGGGAAAGTCTAAATGAATTCAGCCCATTTAGTATGTCTACGATTCAGTTTGGCTTGACTTCTAATACGTTTCGAAGATTCATGATTATAATGTATAACAATTTTTTTGGACCATAAATAATGTTGCCATCTTTCTAAAGTCCGAACAAGAGCATATAATTCTTTATCATAAGTAGAATAGTTCAAACTAGGCCCACTCAATTTTTCATAAAAGTATGCAACAGATTCACCATCTTGTAATAACACACCTCCTAATCCAATTCCACTAGCATCACATCAAGCTCAAAAGTCTTACTAAAATCATGAAATTGGACTAATGGAGCATGTGTGAACTTATCTTTCAATACCGTGAAGGCTTCTTCCTGTGCGGTACCCCAAACAAAAGACACATCCTTCTTTGTAAGCTTATTGAGGTGCATCAGTGGTGCTGAAATCTCTCACAAAACGCCTATAAAAACCAGCAAGGCTGAGAAAACTCCTCACTTGTGTCACTGTTTTGGGTTGCGGCCAACTCTCAATAGCTTCAGTCTTGGCTTTATCAACTTCATTTCCCTGCGGGGTAACAACATAGACAAGAAAAGATACTCGGTCAGTGCAAAAGGTGCACTTCCCAAGGTTATCAAACAAACGTGCATCACATAGAGCAATAAAAAATAGCACGCAAATGTTCCAAATGTTCCTCGAAAGATCTGTTATAAATCAATATATCATCAAAGTAAACTACCACGAATCATTCAACGAAAACATGTAGATTTTGTTCATTAATCTCATGAAAGTACTTGGTGCATTAGTTAACCCAAAAGGCATGACTAACCACTCATATAATCCAAACTTAGTTTTAAATAATGTTTTCCACTTCTCTCCCAATTTCATACAAATTTGATGGTATCCACTACGCAAATCAACTTTGGACAATATGTAGAGTCACTGAATTCATCAATCATATCATCTAGCCTAGGAATAGGATGGCGATAATAAATAATAATATTATTGATGCCTCTACAATCAACACACATATGCGACGTATCATCCTTTTCCGGCACTAAAATAATAGGAACGATACAAGGACTAAGGGATACGCGTATATAACCTTTGTCGAGTAGCTCCTTTACTTGACGCATAATCTTCTTCGTCTCCTTTAGATTGGTACGGTATGGTGCACTGTTGGGTAGCGATGCACCGGGAATTAAGTCAATTTGATGTTCAGTCCCTCAAATAGTTGGTAATATCGGTGGCACGTTGATACGTCTCCGTCGTATATATAATTTTTGATTGTTCCATGCCAATATTATACAACTTTCACATAATTTTGGCAACATTTTATATGATTTATTGGACTAACCTATTGATCCAGTGCCTAGTGCCAGTTCCTCTCTATTGCATGTTTTTTGTTTCACAGAATATCCATATCAAACAAAGTCCAAACACGATAAAAATTTATGGAGAATTATTTTGGAATATTTGTGATTTTTGGGAAGTGGAATCAACGCAAACGAAGGGCCACGACCTCCACAACCCATCAGGGCGCGTCGGGCACCCCTGGCGCGCCCAGGTGTCTTGTACCCTCCCCGTAAGTCAGTTGGGGACCTTATTTGGGCGCAAGAAAGATAATTTATGGAAAAAATTGTGTAAAAATTTCAGCCCAATCGGAGTTATGAATCTCCGGGAATTTAAGAAACGGTGAAAGGCCAGAAAACAGGAATGCGAAAGAGAAGAGAATAGAGAGGGAGATCCAATCTCAGAGGGGATCCTACCCCTCTGCCACCATGGAAACCATGGACCAGAGGGGGAACTCTCCTCCCATCTAGGGGGGAGGCCAAGAAGAAGAAGGAGGGGGGCTCTCTCCCCCTCTCTCCCAGTGGCGCCGAAGCGCCGCCGGGGCAATCATCGTGGCGGTGATCTACACCAATAACCTCGCCGCCGTCAACACCAACTCTCTCCCCCTCTATGCAGCGGTGTAACACCCCTTCTTCGAGTTGTAATCTCTATTTAAACATGGTGCTCAACACTATATATTATTTCCCAATGATATGTGGCTATCCTATGATGTTTAAGTAGATCCGTTTTGTTCTATGGGCTAATTGATGATTGTGGTTGGTTTGAGTGTATATTTTATTATGGTGCTGTCCTACGGTGCCCTCCGTCTCGCGCAAACGTGAGGGGTCCCTGCTGTAGGGTGTTGCAATACGTTCATAATTCGCTTATTGTCGGTTGCCGGAGTGACAGAAGCCTTAACACGGATAAGTGGGTTATTGCGTATGGGAGTTGATGACCCACAAGTATAGGGGATATATCGTAGTCCTTTCGAGAAGTAAGAGTGTTGAACCCAACAAGGAGCAGAAGGAAATGACAAGCGGTTTTCAGCAAGGTATTCTCTGCAAGCACTGAAATTATCGGTAACAAATAGTTTTGTGATAAGATAATTCGTAACGGGTAACAAATAACAGACATAACTAAGGTGCAGCAAGGTATCCCAATCATTTTTGTAGCAAAGTACAGGCCTGTACGAACTCTTATATAATGCAAAGCGCTCCCAAGGACACATGGGAGTTACTGTCAAGTTAGTTTTCATCATGCTCATATGATTCGCGTTCCTTACTTTGATAATTTGATATGTGGGTGGACCGGTGCCTGGGTGTTATCCTTACTTGGACAAGCCTCCCACTTATGATTAACCCCTATCGCAAGCATCCGCAAATATGAAAGAAGAATTAAGATAAATCTAACTATAACATGAAACATATGGATCCAAATCAGCCCCTTATGAAGCAACACATAAACTAGGGTTTAAGGTTCTACCACCCTAGCAACCCATCATCTACTTATTACTTCCCAATGCCTTCCCCTAGGCCCAAATCATGGTGAATTTTCATGTTGTCGATGTTCACATAACACCACTAGAGGAGAGACAACATACATCTCATCAAAATATCGAACGAATACCAAATTCACATGATTACTTATAACAAGACTTCTCTCATGTCCTTAGGAACAAATGTAACTACTCACAAAGCATATTCATCACTACTGCAGGATGCTGCTAACACGACACTACGATCAGAGACCCTTCGATGAAGTTGTGTGTGATGCCATAATCGCAAACGGTGGTGTAAAAAAACCACCAAAAAATGTGCAAAACGTTTGCAATGATGGATGCATCAAACACGGTTAAGATTTTAGTTGCGTGTGTGATGCACAGCATACGGTTCAGTTCAATGAACTGTTTGCGATGACGAAGAAGAACGGAAACGGCAGCCAGATGAAGGCGTGTGCGATATACGACATATAGTTCAATCAGATTAACTATTTGTGATGAGGCGGAACAATAGAAACGGACAACTAGATAGAGGTGTGTGCAATTAAGGGCATACGCTTCAGAAGGATTAACTATTTGCGATTAGGCAACAGAACAGAAATGGTCAGCCAGATCAAAGGTGTGTGTGATTGATGGCAAACACTTCACATGGATGAACTGTTTGCGATTAGCCACAACAAACAGAAGCAATTAGGCAGATCAACGTGTGTGCGCTAGACGGGCACACATTCTAATTAAAATAAGCGTGCGTGATGGTAATAACGAGCGCGCATGGTTCTTGGAACAAGACGTGTGCTGACATTGCATATTGCGGTGCACCAAACGCCATGTACGTGGCCGATAAAGCATTCCCACGTTACGTCATCCGGGAATAGTGCCACACTTAGAAATTATAGAACCGTCAATAAATTTTGAGCCTGCATCCCGTCACCTTACAGATTGCAAACCTGTTCACACCGATCAAAACCTAAACGGTTCCCCACTTAGGAGCGTATTAGTACTTGGTTATAAATACAACTACTCCAAGATGATTGCATATTCCTCCTCAACTCCTCATCCACAAAAAAAAACAAGTCATTCATCATCGTTCCCTTCTATCTGCCATGGCCAGCATGAGTTCTGGGTCGAGAGATTGCCACCAGGGAGAGGTGAGCGTGGAACCGGAAGCACGAGAGATGTCCCGCCTTGCCACGAATGCAGCCAACATATCCCTCCATGTGACCCTAGCAGCACAGAGGTCCCGTCGCACCGCCGAAGCAACACAGAGGTCCCGCCGCACCGTCGATGCAGCAGACTGGTGCGGCCGCGCCACAGAAGCAACAAAGATGTCCGGCCGCACCGCGGAAGCAACAGAGATGTCCTCCCGCACCGTGACAGCCTAGAAAAATGTCTCGCGGGCAGGTGAGGACTCTTACAGGCGCATGCATGCGATCATCCATAGCCAGATGGATCAGATCTCTGGCTGGGCAAGGTTGCAGGACGACATGAAAGCCTCGTTTGAACAGGCTACCGGCATCATCCGACAACTAAGGGAGAGCAATAAGAAGCTCCAAGCCGAGCGCGACTTGCTGAGGGCGAAGATCGTCAGAAGTGCAGAGCAGCAGGAGGAGACTAGTGCCTTATTGAAGAGGACCAGCGTCATCATCGAGAAACTTATGGACGAGCATGTGGTGCTATGCATGAAGCACAAAAGGCTGGTGGAGGAATCCATGGATGCTCTCAGGTAGCATATTGAGGACTGAAAGAGCTCATCGCTGCTCGCCGCAGAGACTAGTTCCCGCAGCCTGCAGCAACGCATCAAGAAAGTAGAGATCAGCGAGCCAGATCGTTGTCTTCCTTCTTCTTTTGCCCTTGTGTATTTCCGGCGTTGCCGCATGTGGCTTTTCTTAATTATGTTCGTAAAGATGTAAGACAATTATTATCCACGGTCATCATCCTATGTTCATCATGCTTGCTATAAGTCACGGTCGATGCTATATAGGTCCGTCGAATCTTACATCAAGATCCGTCCAAAACTTTCTTTTCAGATTTTTATTTCTCTCTCTTGAATATCAGTCCAGTGAGACATAGCCACGATGTGAAACAGGGGCTCAGACGCCATTAATGGAGACGTTGGGAGGGAGGTGCGCGGCTGATAGAGGTCAAAGGGCTCTCCTCCCGACGAGCACGTGTAGGGGTCTGATCACACGCCTCCTGTCGGGGGGATGAACCCCGGGCAGGGAACGGAACCCGGATCCTCTTCAAAAACAGCGGGGCCTGCATCGCCCCGCAAACCGGCACACACCTGGTCGGGTCGCTCGACCCGGCAAGGCCCGCAACCCGGCCAAGCCCCTCGACTCGGCAAGGTACGTCTACCCGGCCGCAGCAGCTGGCACAAGACAACTCAACCCGGCCAAGCCCCTTGACTTGGCAAGATACGTCGACCCGGCGCCGCCATGGCTTCCCCAGCAAGCCAACCCACCCGCGGCGTCCACGGCAACCCAGCCACGGGTCAGCTCCCGTCCCATCCAGGCCGTACGATGGGACGAGACCTCAACCACCGATGACCAAGACAACAGTGTTCCCGTCCATGCCTATGGTCAGCCGGAGCGTGGCAACCGTTCCCCTTACCTACCCGCCGACCAGGGCTGGCGTGGCAGTAGTGCTCCCGCCCTCGTCGCTGACGACAGCAAGCGGCAACCTGACAGAGAGCATTGTACACGACTCGACTCGGCCACGCCCTGACGATCGACAAGATGGTGCACAGTCCCCCTAGGTACACCGGGCCCGCACCTAGGGGAACCCGGCGAACCACAAGCCCACAAGCGGGACCCAACCCGGTACCCCAGACACCGACAATATGGACCCACCGACTCGGCATATTACCATTGTAACCCTGGGTGAGTTGATCTATAAAACCCCCCAGGAGCTCACAGGGGCATATGGGACGAGAGGTGAAGCAATACAAGTCACCTGTAAGAGAAACACAGGCAAGCATAGTTTCAGCCACCCAACAGCGACACCGGGGAGAAGGAACAGCCCGGGCCTCGGCTAGCTTCCTTCCTCCTCCATACAGCTCTAGGAGCGACATTGTACTATCGATCATCCAACTAAACTCGGCAGGACTAGGGGTGTTATCTCTCCGGAGAGCCCCGAACCTGGGTATGTCCGGCGTCCCGCGCCCGCGCGTATCAACCTCGCCTCTGGAGCCCACCAGCGTCCTCGAGCTTCCTCCTCTCTTTAGCCATCCCTTGGCATATGCCATGTGCCCACCATGATAGTTGGCGCCCACCTTGGGGAAGCTTGAGGAGCTGGCCGGGAGCATGCTTCAGATGGGGCCCTTCTCCTACTCCGACAAGTCCGTCGCTCTAGCAGACGATGTCATTGGCGCGCTCACCGCCTCCTTCACCGTGTTGCGCATCTCTGACGCGTTCGCAGTTGACGAGTACCCCAGCGAGGTGCTCAGCTAATCCGACTCTCCGCTCTCCCTCAGCGGCGGATTCACTGCCGGGGTGATGGACGCCCATGTGGAGGTCTTCGTCACCGGTGATGGTGCCTCTTCCTCGTCGAGCAAGGCGAGGAGGATCGCCGAAGCCGCGGCCGCCACGGCACGGACCGAGCCGTCCGACCCGCTGCGCGCCGCGATGCAGAGCCTCCGCATCCCCATCGGCACCGACATCGACGCCACCAACATCGCCGAAGCCCGAACCCAGCTCGAGGACAGGCGCCAGTAGATGCTGGACCTGTCCGAGACGCTGGTCGCCACCAGGCGTCACCTAGAAGCTGCTCAGATGGAGCATGACACCGCCCAAGGATTCACGCCCGCTGCGACTGAGCCAAGCCGGGTCACCGATACTCGTGCCTGGGGAGGAGCGATCGGCCGGGCCTTCGGCACCGTCCGGACCGTCTACGAGACCCCAGTCAAGAACATGCACGCTGCGGAGGCAGCCGCAGTCGGCCTCGACCAACTCGCGGGTGAGGAGCTCAAGGAGCACATCGGGCGGATGCGCGAGCTCCTCCACGCCGCCAACACCCAGCAGGATCACCTCAACCAGCTCGCCAAGCTGGCGGGATCCGGCTCCGCCCGCCTTGGTGGATCCGGCGAACTTCTGCACACGGCTTCCTCGCCGCCCGACGAGGCGCACTCCGGCAAAGCCCGGACCCGACACGACCCGGCCACCACCGCCGCCGACGCTTTGGGCAACGTGCCCACCCCGGAGACCCAGCGCGGACCCGGCCAGCATGGCCGGCGTCTGGCTCCAACCGACCCGGCCCCTCGGGGCCTGGCCGCCAGTCGACTCGGCCCGCGCCCCATCGACGATGTCGACGCACGCCACCGCCTCGATGCTCCCTGGAGGTGGAGGAGAGCGGCGCTATCGGGCCGGCGTGCTTCGGCCCATGCATCCGAGAGGAGCCCTTCCCAAAGGGTTCATGCTCCCCCGCAACACCCCCAAGTACAATGGGACCGTGAAGCCAGAAGACTGGCTCACCGACTACACCACGGCCATTGGCATCATCGGTGGAAATCGTCGTCTCGCCATGCGCTATGCACCGCTCATGCTCCAGGGGTCGGCCCGCACATGGTTGAACAGCCTGCAGATGGGCAGCATCAACGTATGGATCGACTTCGAGGAAGCCTTTGTCCGCAACTTCACGGGGACATACAAGCGGCCCGGTCGCCCCAGCCAGCTCGCCATGTGCGTGCAGGGGCCGACGGAGACCGGCCGCGAGTACCTTGCACACTAGACCGAGCTCCGGAACAGCTGCGAGGGCGTCCATGAAGTCCAGGCGATCCAATACTTCGTCAGCGGGTGCCGAGACGACACCCTCCTCAAGCACAAGCTCCTACGCTCCGAGCCGGCCACCATGGCCGCGCTCATGGTGAGGGCGGACAAGTACGCCAACGCCGACTCCGCCATGAAGATCCAGGTGGCACTGGATGAAGCCGGTAAGGCGAAGCCGGTTCCTCCCCAGAAGTCGGCTGGCGAAAGTAGCCAGCATCATCATCACCAGAATAACAAGCGCAAGGCCGACCAACCGGCGCAACGACACGACAACCGGCTCGTCGCGGCTGCCGAGCCCGCGGCGGACCCGGCAGTGAAGCGCCGGCAGATCGGCAAGATGGCGTGGCAACCCGCCATGAGTTTCGAAGAGATGCTCGACGCCCCATGCAAGCACCACAGCAGCGCAAGACCCTCCACGCACACGCTTCGACAGTGCGCCATCACCAAGCGCATCATGAGGGGTGACGTTCTGCCTCCTCCGGCTCCGGCTCCGGCTCCAGGTGTAGGATAGCCGCCACCGCCTCCACCACCGCCTCCTGCCAGCGGCGTGATGCGGAACGACGCCTACCCGGACCAGAACACGGCCTACATCGTCTTCACCAGCCTTGGCGACGACAAGCGTAGCGAGCACCTCCTTCGGCAGGAGGTGAACACCGTCGTCCCGGCCAAGGCAGATTTCATGCACCGGTCGGATCGCCCGATCACCTGGACCCGGGAGGATCACCCGGCAGTCATGCCGAGTCCGGATGGATACGCCCTCGTCCTCAACCCCACCATCGTCGCATGACGTACATGGAAGTTCTCCCGAGTCCTCATCGACGGCGGCAGCAGCATCAACATCCTCTACCGCGAAAAGATGACCAAGCTCGGCCTCAAGGCCGAGGACCTGGAGCCAACCCGGACAGTCTTCCACGGCATCGTACCCGGCCTCTCCTGCTCGCCCATTGGCCTGGTCTGGCTCGATGTCCTGTTCGGCGACAGCAGCCACTTTCGATGCGAACCGGTCTGGTTCGAGGTGGTGGACCTGTCGAGCGCGTATCATGGATTGCTGGGCCGGCCCGCGCTCGCCAAGTTCATGGCGGTTTCCCACTATGCGTACCTAAAGATGAAGATGTCGGGTCCCAAGGGCCTCATTACCATCACCGGCGACTACTGCAAGTCTTTGGAGTGCGCCCGAGATGGTGCCAAGTTGGCCGAGTCGCTGGTCATTGCCAAGGAGCGGCGCCACCTCGATCGGATCGTTGCCCTGGCCGGCGAGGCCTCCGTTGCGTCGATCCCGACCCTGGACCCTGCCGACGAGGCCGCCTTCAAGCCCTCCAAGGAGACCAAGAAGGTGAAGCTCAACCCGGAAGACCCCAGCTACAGCAAGTACGTTGTTGTAGGCGCCCGCCTCGACAGCAAATAGGAAGGCGAGCTCATCGACTTCCTCCGTGACAATCGGGATATCTTCGCATGGACCCCCAAAGACATGCTGGGTATCCCGAGGAAGTACGCCGAGCACAAACTCCACGTCTGCAAGGACGCTGTCGGTGTCAAAACCGGCGGATCTCGGGTAGGGGGTCCCGAACTGTGCGTCTAGGCGGATGGTAACAGGAGACGAGGGACACGATGTTTTTACCTAGGTTCGGGCCCTCTTGATGGAGGTAAAACCCTACGTCCTGCTTGATTAATATTGATGATGTGGGTTACAAGAGTAGAACTACCACGAGATCAAGGAGGCTAAACCCTAGAAGCTAGCCTATGGTATGATTGTTGTTCGTCCTATGGACTAAAGCCATCCGGTTTATATAGACACCGGATAGGGCTAAGGTTACACAGAGTCGGTTACAATGGTAGGAGATCTACATATCCGTATCGCCAAGCTTGCCTTCCATGCCAAGGAAAGTCCCATCTGGACACGGGATGAGGTCTTCAATCTTGTATCTTCATAGTCTTAGAGTCCGGCCGATGATGATAGTTCGGCTATCCGGACACCCCCTAGTCCGGGACTCCCTCAGTAGCCCCTGAACCAGGCTTCAATGACGACAAGTTCGGCGCGCATATTGTCTTCGGCATTGCAAGGCGGGTTCCTCCTTCGAATAATTTATAGAAGATTGTGAACACTAGGATAGTGTCCGGCTCTGCAAAATAATTTCCACATACCACCGTAGAGAGAATAATATTCACACAAGTTCAATCTGCTGACGTATTCCATGGCGTGATGTCACACCACAACCAAGCCTTTATTTGAAACGTTTTTATTGTACCACTTCAGCGCGTTTAGCGAAGCGGTTTCCTTGGCACGTCCTGTCGAAGCAGAGATCGTGTTCCCCTTATTCCGGGATTCCCATCAATACGGACGTGGGTAACCCAACCGCGCCATCAATCGCGACGCTTGGGGGATAAGAGAGTTTTACCAGGCCGATGGGGACGCGTGTTTCTGTCCGCCCATATAAGGGGATAAAGATCCAACCTTTTTACCCGCGCCTTCTTCCTCCTTGGCTTATCCATCTCTGGAAACTCGAGCTCTAGCGCCCAAGCCCGCACATCTCACCTCAACCTTCTCCAAACATGTCCGGAGCGGGAGGCAAGTGGATGGCCTCCTCTGCATGGAGGGGCATATCCAGAAGCTGCGCAGCGCCGGATACTTGTCCAGCGACATCGCGCATCGGCTCCCCGACGAGGGAGAGCTCATCCCCACCCCGAGGCCCCATGAGAGGGTAGTATTCCTTCCCCATTTCCTCCACGGACTGGGCTTCCCACTTCATCCCTTTGTCCGGGGCTCATGTTCTACTACGGCCTAGATTTCCATGATCTGGCCCCAAATTTTATTCTCAACATCTCGGCGTTTATCGCCGTGTGCGAGGCCTTCCTCTGCATCCAGCCCCACTTCGGCTTGTGGCTCAAGACCTTCAGTGTCAAGCCGAAGGTTGTGAAGGGCAGCCAAGCGAAGTGCGGAGGCACCATGGTGGGCAGGATGTCCCACGTTACGTGGCTGGAGGGCACCTTTGTGGAAACCATCAAGGGGTGGCAATCAGGGTGGTTCTACATCACCGAGCCGCGTGATCCCGAATGGGCAGCGGCCCCCGAATTCAGATCCGGCATCCCCACATGGCTCACCTCCTGGAAAGAGAGCGGACGGATTTGGGGCGATTCGGAGGAGCTGACCGGACTCCAAGCCTGCGTCCAAAAGCTGGTGGACAAGAAGCTCAAGCTTGTCAACGTAGTCCAGGTCATGCTCATCCGCCAGATTCTCCTATGCCAACGACGGGGCTTCAATATGTGGGAGTTCGATCCAGCGCAGCACCAGACTTTGAATGGGCTCTTCGACACTACGTACGAAGAGGTATGGAAGGTGTGGTTCAAGGGCGCCGAGGCTCCCGCATTCGCTACCGAAGATCGCGGATTCAGCTCGCAGCGTCCAGCTGACGATGTAAGTGATATTGTCCTTTATGGGATGCTTGTTATTCATAGTTTGACTCTATGCGGGATCTAAACTCCCTTTCCTTTGACAAGACTGGCTGAAGAAGGCCGCACAGGCTATCTGTCCGGCCCCATTGCCAGAGGACCCAGCTGATGCCCGCCTAACGGGGCTGCTGGCTCTGGCACCCCACGTGGTGCCGGAGAAGAAGGCCAAGAAGAAGGCCACGGGGACTCGGAAGAGTTCCCGTTTTCAGGTGCTATCGGACGATGAATCCGAGGCCGACTCCTCCCACCAAGGCGAGGAGGAGAAGAAGAAAGCCTCTCCCCTAGCGGGGGGAAAGAAAAGGAAGGCCTCCCCAAAAAGGGAGGCCGAAGGGTCCAAGAGGGGAAAAACTCTTCCCCCGGACTGTTCCGCCAACGCCAGTGACGACGACGAGGACTGGCCTCCAAGGGCCAAGCCTCTGGCGAGATCGTAAGTATCCGGACTCCCGAATAACTTCAAGGTTTTCGTTTTCCGCCACATTATGTATGTCTAATGCCGCATACAACCCTGCAGTCTGCCTAAGGATGATCTCCCCACTTCATCGAGCGGGTCCTTAGGGGCGTCGGATATGGATTCTCTTCCGACTGCCTCCACCCCCCGTGATGCGGATGATGCCGAGGTGGGATCCCAGGAAGGGACCCACCAGGAGGAGAGGGCCCCGGAGGTGTCGCAGGACAACCTCCCGGACTTTGCACCAGACTCAGCCCCGGAACCCATAGTGGCTCTGGAGTCCGGCGGGCGACCCCTTCATAAGAAGGGCAAGACCGTGACGCCGGCTGCCTCCGTCCAACCGGAGGTGCCAGATAATTTGCTAGAGGCGCTCAACGGCGCCTCTATTGAAGAGGAACACCGCACTGTTATGAGTGCGGTGATTCATAAAGTTCAGCTCGCCAAGAACAGGCTGACCGAAGCCTGCAGCAGCCTTCTAACAGGCTTTGAGGTAAGAATTTCAATATATGTAAAATGGTACCGCATAGACAGTAGCCCCTGATGCTCGGTTCGGTGTTCGGAAAGAAAAGCCGGACTGAGGATCTTTAGAAAGATAAACGCAGGAGTCATGAAAATATGTCAATATGGGATTGCAGGCTGTGCTGCTGACCTCTGCCGCACTGACTGCGGAGGTCAATACTTTGAAGGAAAACCTCGAGCGGTCCGAGAACGAGCTCGGCCATGCTAAGAAGCAGCTCGAGGAAAAAGAAGGTGAGTAATACCTTATGAAAATTGTACCTTACAGAAAAGGATTTGGTTGCAAGAAAAATGACAAGGATAACTGGGGTATTGCAAGGGCCACTAACGAGGTGGCGACCCTGAAGGAGGCGGTGGCCGTGGCCGAACGCAATGCGGCTGCGGAGCGCACCGAGCGAGAGAAATAGGAGGCGCGGGTGGCGGAGGTACAACAAGAGCTCCAGGATCTCGTGAGGAAACATGAGAGCCTGGAGCGTGACTCGAAGACTCGAGAGTCTGAGCTTGCAACGGCTCTTGAGAGTGCCAAAGCCGCTAAGGCCGAAGCCTACAAGGCCCTCCAGGAGATAGAGGCGGTGAAGAAAATAGCAGCGGGTAAGGCATTTTTCATGCAAAGTAAGCATGTGAGTGTTAATTACCTGTCGCTTACCCGAATTCGGAGCTCTCTAGGAGCGTTCACAGATCTTCCCTGCAGCGTGTCCGATGCTGCCGCATTCTACCGGGCCGAGGAGGGGAGCTCAACGGAGAAGGTCTTCTGATCTCAGTATGCTGAGGCCGGACATCCGGTGCCCCTTAGCGACCAGCTGAAGCAGCTGGTAGAGCTCCACAAGGCGGCTGAACAGGCCATGAAGGGCCTCATAGTTCGGCTGTGGCCTAAGAAGGCCATGCCTGGGAGCTACTTCGGCCTGGTGCGGCGGTTGGTGGATGTGTGCCCGTGGGTTGAAGTCATCAAGCACTCCGCCTGTATTGAAGGTGCGCGTCGGGCCCTTGCCCGCACAAAGGTGCACTGGGGCAAGATGGATGCCCAGAACCTTGTGACGTACCCCCCACCAGAGGGCAAGGAGCATCGCACGCCCGAGATGTATTATAGGAGTGTGCTGAAGGGCGCCCGCACTATTGCGGGTGAGTGCTCCAAAGATGTAATATTTGAGTAGACTCGCATTTTGTTATCCTGTGCACTGAAAACTTGGTTCATATGCGCTAAGCAACGCTTGTTAATTTAAAATATTACCTTCTGTGCGGCTGTTTATCAAATCTGAGAGATGGCAAGTCGTCGGCTTCAGCCCCCATGCCACGAGTGCTGGGGTGTTCGGGATAAACTCGAGCGCTCTTGTTCCCATTTTTGGGTCCATCTAGGGAGGCGCTTAACACAATGAACAAGGCAACCGGACTTATAATGCTTGAACACTCTCACTTAGCCATAGAATTCTATAATTTTAAATTTCGGCGAAGCCCCTAGTTTTCGGAAGGCCGAATTTGGGGCGCTATCCACGCCTTGGCCGGACAGAATCCGGCTCGTCGCTCGAAGCGGCATAAGTCTTTAGGCACTCGCAAAGAACCTCTCAAACAGCGACCAGCTCTTGCCTCATCATGACGGTCAGTTTTAGCTTTCTCCACTGAGGCGTTAACCCAGCTCAACTGGGGCGCAATCGCAGTGGTTCTCCCAGTGCTACCTTAGCCGATAAAATAGAACGTAAGGTACCAAAACATGGGAGCCGGGAAAACCCAACTATTGACCCAAGAACATGATTCGGAGCCGATGCATATAATGCTATAAGTTCGGGGGTGCCGCACTTGTGAAAGTGTTCGGACTTATCACACCATAATGCGGGAAACATAAGCCCCTGGTGTATTTAGCCGTACCAAAATGTACGGATGCAACATGTCATAGATGAACATATGTGTAAGAAAGAAATGCAATTAGAAGCAAAAATGTGCTGCATTGCTGTATTCAATAAAAACTGCTGTAAGTGCAGGACGATACAAGTGGTGCGGTAAGCAAGGGATGGGACTGTTTAACATGTCCCCCTCCAGGGGTAGGCTACGGAATAATGCATAAAACAGATTTAATGCTCATAATGGAGACCACCTGGATTTTTGTTTTAGCCTTTCTTCTTCCCTGGCTGTTGTATCGTGGGTTCGGCATGTCTGCTGCCGGACAGGGCCTCTGACGAACGGAGTCCTGTGGGTAAAAAAATAAAAGGAAAAGAAAAAGAAACGACGCACTTAAGAGCCCCTGGTGCGGTTAAGCCGCAGTTTGGGCTTATCGTGGTCGAGCCCCTTGCCCCATGCCCATGGTATCTTCAGAGTGTAATGGAGTACGCGAAGGGTATGTCTTAATGTTTTACAGGGGCTGGGGTTGGGGCCGCACTGCTACGCGTGCTTGGAACGTGCCAGGTGGTCGTGTTGTAGGTTACTCCGGGCACGCTTAGCTGTGTCCGGCCGCTTAGCAGCCGGACTCGAGAATTGCCTTAAAAGGCTGCTTTGTACTTCTGCCGCGAGAGCCGCTGTATGTTCCTCCGTTCGGAGGGAGCGTTCAGTGTTTTCGTTAACCGTGATGACTCCTCTAGGGCCTGGCATCTTGTGCTTGAGGTATGCGTAGTGCGGCACTGCGTTGAACTTTGCGAACGCGGTACGTCCGAGCAAGGCATGATAGCCGCTGCGAAACGGGACTATGTCGAAGATTAACTCCTCACTTCAGAAGTTATCCGGGGATCCGAAGACCACTTCCAGTGTAACTGAGCCTGTACAATTGGCTTCTACACCTGGTATGACGCCTTTAAAGGTCGTCTTGGTAGGTTTAATCCTTGAGGGGTCTATGCCCATTTTGCGCACCGTGTCCTGATAAAGCAGGTTTAGGCTGCTGCTGCCGTCCATCAGGACTCTGGTGAGATGAAATCCATCGATGATTGGGTCTAGAACCAATGCGGCAAACCCACCATGCGAATGCTGGTGGGGTTGTCCCTTCGGTCAAAGGTGATCGGGCAAGAGGACCATGGATTGAACTTCGGGGCAACTGGCTCCATCGCGTATACATCCCTGAGTGCACGCTTCCGCTCCCTTTTGGGTATGTGCATGGCATATATTATGTTCACCGTCTGCACCTGTGGGGGGAAACCCTTCTGTCCTCTATTGTTCGGCGGTCGGGTCTCTTCCTCGTCGTTGCTATGTAGCCCCTTGTCGCTGTTTTCGGCAATTAACTTGCCTGCCTGCTTGAACACCCAACAGTCCCTATTTGTGTGGTTAGCTGGCTTTTCAGGGGTGCCATGTATCTGGCACAAGCGGTCGAGAATTTGGTCCAAATTGGACGGACCCTGAGTTGTTCTTTTGAATGGCTTTTTCCGTTGACCGGGTTTAGAGCCTCTGAATCCGGCATTGACTGCCGTATCCTCACTGTTATCGCCGTTAATGCGGCGTTTGTTTTTGTTGTGATGCGACATGCCACTACGGTCCTTGATATCCGGACTGCCAGCATTTTTATTGAGGTTGTTGCTGCGTGCTAGCCAGCTGTCCTCACCCGCACAGAAGCGGGTCATGAGTGATGTAAGGGCTGCCATGGATTTCGGCTTTTCCTGTCCCAGGTGCCGGGCAAGCCACTCGTCGCGGATGTTATGCTTGAAGGCCGCGAGGGTCTCGGCATCCGGACAGTCGACGATTTGGTTTTTCTTGGTTAAGAACCGTGTCCAGAATTGTCTGGCCGATTCGTCTGGCTGCTGAATTATGTGGCTTAGGTCATCTGCATCTGGTGGTCGCACGTACGTGCCTTGGAAGTTATCAAGGAATGCGGCTTCCAGGTCCTCCCAACTCCCGATTGACTCTGCTGGCAAGCTGTTAAGCCAGTGCCGGGCTGGTCCTTTAAGTTTGAGTGGGAGATATTTGATGGCGTGGAGATCGTCTCCGCGGGCCATGTGGATGTGGAGGAGATAGTCCTCGATCCAGACCGCGAGGTCTGTTGTGCCATCATAAGATTCAATATTGACGGGTTTAAACCCTTCTGGGATTTGATGATCCATTACCTCATCTGTGAAGCACAGTGGGTGTGTGGCGCCTCTGTACTGGGCGATATCGCGACGGAGCTCAAAAGAGCTTTGTCTGTTGTGTTCGGCCCGGCCGGACTTACTGTGTCCGGGGTGACGGTGATCGTCACGTATCATGTGGCACCCACGTGATCCATAGATCGATCTTGATTGTCTTGCCTTATCCTCCAATATGTCTCGCAGGTCCGGAGTGTTCCCCTATGGCCTTGTGCTTTTCGAGCGATGCCGGGGTACGGGTCTAGTGAAGGGCCTTGAGGCCTCTCTGTCGCGACCACGGGGTGGTCGATCAGCCGTATTGTCTCTTGGTGAAGCGGGATCATATGCCTCCACCTCTAATCGGGGGAGCAGCTTACATTTGGGGTAGCTTTTGGAGGGGCGTTCAAGTTCATGCTCTTCGGCCGCGAGGACTTTGGTCCATCTGTCGGCTAGCAGATCTTGATCAGCTCTAAGCTGCTGCTGCTTTTTCTTGAGGCTGTTTGCCGTGGCCATAAGCCTGCGTTTGAAACGCTCCTGTTCGACGGGATCCTCAGGTACGACGAATTCGTCGTCGTCGAGGCTTGCCTCGTCTCCGAAGGGAGGCATATAGTCCTCTACCTCTTCTTCGGCCGCTCTCTCATGAGGGCTGGCGTCCCCCTCCTCCTGTGCTGGATCTTGCTGGAGTGGGTTGCCTTCGGCGCTATCCGGTGTATTATTGTCTCCGGTGCCGGAATCCTCATTCTTGCTATGGCGGGATTTAGAGCGGCGCCGCTGACGCCGGCGCTTGGGCTTTTTCTTGGAGGGGTCATCCTCCGCTATTCCTTCGCCGTTCCCATCCTTTGGGATATCCACCATGTATATGTCGTATGAAGAGGTGGCTTTCCAGTGCCCGGTGGGCGCTGGTTCTTGGTCGTCTCCGGCATCGTCGTCCATACCGTCGATGTCTTCAGAGTCATAATCTAGCATGTCAGTTAGATCGTCGACAGTGGCTACCAAGTGGGTGGTGGGTGGGCTCTGAATTTCTTCGTCGTCCGCATCCCAACCGTCCTGGCCGCAGTCCGGCCAGGCCTCTCCTGATAACGAGAGGTACTTTAGCGAACTCAAGATGTCGCCAAAAGGTGAGTGTTGAAAGATGTCCACCGCGGTGTACTCCCTGATCGGCGCCCAATCGGATTCGACTGGAGGGGGCGCGGGAGGTCCGGAGTCGGGCAAGGAGTCCGGCACCTCGGAGTCACGAGATTCATGGGGGACAAGATCGGTGTTCGGCTCTATCGCCGTAGAGGTTGCAGCCCCCGAGGCGGTGTCTAGCCATCCATCCTTGGTCTGCGCAGCCGGCTCCGAGTCGAAGATCGGAGCGGGTTCGAGTGCGGCCTCCAGGGTACTGTCCGGCTGCAGAGCTAAATCACGCCCATCGTGATAGTACGGCACGCTCGGCTGTGGCTCGAATCCGTCGAGGATCAAGTCCCCGCGGATGTCAGCCGTGAAGTTCAAACTTCCAAATCTGACCTGACGGCCAGGGGCGTAGCCTTCGATCTGCTCCAGCTGGCCAAGCGAATTGGCCCGCAGTACGAAGCCGCCAAATACGAAGATCTGTCCGGGGAGGAAGGTCTCACCCTGGACTGCATCATCGTTGATGATCGAAGAAGCCATCGAGCCTATCAGTGACGACACAGAGGAACTCTCAATGAAAGCACCAATGTCGGTGTCAAAACCGGAGGATCTCGGGTAGGGGGTCCCGAACTGTGCGTCTAGGCGGATGGTAATAGGAGACGAGGGACACGATGTTTTTACCCAGGTTCGGGCCCTCTTGATGGAGGTAAAACCCTACGTCCTGCTTGATTAATATTGATGATGTGGGTTACAAGAGTAGATCTACCACGAGATCAAGGAGGCTAAACCCTAGAAGCTAGCCTATGGTATGATTGTTGTTCGTCCTATGGACTAAAACCATCCGGTTTATATAGACACCGGAGAGGGCTAGGGTTACACAGAGTCAGTTACAATGGTAGGAGATCTACATATCCGTATCGCCAAGCTTGCCTTCCACGCCAAGGAAAGTCCCATCCGGACACGGGATGAAGTCTTCAATCTTGTATCTTCATAGTCTTGTATCTTGTATCTTGTATCTTGTATCTTCCACGCCAAGCCTGTCCGTCAACCCCTCCGTCGATTTTCCGAAGAAAAGAGAAGAACCATTGGTGAAGAGGTCGCCAAGCTTTTGGCGGTCGACTTCATAATGGAAGTATTTCACCCCAAGTGGCTGGCCAATCCAGTCCTTGTCCTAAAGAAGAACAAGACCTGGCGCATGTGTATCGACTACACAAGCCTCAACAAGGCCTATCCCAAGGATCCTCTCACTCTCCCGCGAATCGACCAAGTTATCGACTCGACCGCCGGGTGCGAGGTCCTGTCCTTCCTGGACGCTTACTCCGGCTACCACCAGATCAAGCTGGACCCGGCCGATGCCCTGAAGACGTCCTTCATCACGCCCTTTGGGGCGTACTGCTACATCATCATGTCGTTCGGCTTGAAGAACGCCGGCGCCACCTTCCAACGCTGCATGCAGAAGTGCCTGCTACCGTAACTTGGCTGCAACATCCACGTGTACGTGGACGATATCGTGGTGAAGACCAAGCAACATCTCACGCTCCTCAATGATTTGAAGGAAACATTCGCCAACCTCCACGAATACAAGGTCAAGCTCAACCCGGAAAAATGCATCTTCGGCGTCCCGGCCGGAAAGCTGCTCGGCTTCCTCGTCTCAGAACGCAGCATCGAGGCGAACCCAGAGAAGATCAAGGCCATCGAACGCATGCGCAAGCCAGCTCGGCTGTGCGATGTCCAAAAGTTCACTGGATGCCTGGCCTTGGTCAGCCGGTTCCTAAGCCGGCTGGGAGAGAAGGCACTACCCCTGTACCAGCTGATGAATAAGACAACGGCAAGGCGGACGAAGCTTTCCAAGACCTCAAACACATGCTCTCCACCGCACCAGTCCTGGCTGCACCGACCGACAAGGAGCCGCTGTTGCTCTACATAGCTGCGACCTCACGGGCGGTCAGCACAGTCCTGGTGGTCGAGAGACCAGAGAAGGGCAAGATCCAGGCCGTCCAATGCCCGGTCTACTACCTGAGCAAGGTGCTCTCCACCTCCAAGCAGCTACCCGCACTACCAGAAGATGTGTTACGGCGTGTACCTCACCACCAAGAAGCTGAAGCAGTACTTTCAAGAGCACGTCGTCACCGTCGTCAGCACGGCGCCTATCGGAGAAATCATCGGGTGCTGGGACGCCTCTGGCCGGGTCGCCAAATGGGCGATCCAGCTAGCCGGCCACACCATCCTCTACGAGCCCCGCACCACGATCAAGTCTCAGGCCCTGGCCGATTTCCTCGTCGACTGGACCGAGACCCAGTACTTGCCGCCGCCTCCCGACTCGACGGGTCCAAGATGCGACTCGGCTTAGGGGCCGACATCGTACTACCATCTCCAAAGGGCTACCGACTCCGCTACGCACTCCAGATCCACTTCACCGCCTCCAACAACGTCGCCGAATACGAAGCCCTTGTGCACGGCCTCCGGCTTGCCAAGGAACTCGGTATCCGGCGCATCCTGTGCTACGGTGACTCTGACCTGGTGGTGCAGCAGTGCTCCGGCGAGTGGGACGCCCGCGACTCCAACATGGCAAGCTATCGCTTCCTCGTCCAGAAGCTATCCGGATCCTTCGATGGCTGCAAGTTCCTCCACGTCCCGCGGGTGGAGAATGAGGCATCCGACACGCTTGCCAAGATCGCCTCGTCACGTCAAGCCATCCCATCCGACGTCTCCCTCGAGCACCTACGCAAGCCATCCGTCAAGCCATCTCCGGACTCCGAGTCCATACACGTTCCAGAAGACCCGGCCGCACCACAAGTCGGCCCAGGGGCTGCTGAACCCGGCCTGGGGGCTGCTCAGCTCAACCCGGCCACCATCACCCCGAATCGGGCCGTCACCGTCCCCAACCAGGGGGCTGCTCAACCCGGCCCAGGGGCTGTCGACCCGGAACCCACCCTGGTGGTCTTCTTTACCGTGGTCGCAACCCCATCCTGGGCCCTACCGATATCAGAATTTCTGGAGAACGGGGTTCTTCCCATGGACGAGACCGAAGCTCGGCAAGTTCAGCACCGAGCGTCCTCCTACAACATCATCAACAACGAGCTCGTCAAGCGCAGCTCCACTGACGTGTTCCAGCGTTGCATCGAGCAGGATCACGGCATCGACATCCTCCTCGACATTCACCAGGGCGAGTGCGGGCACCACGCCGCATCGCGTTCCCTGGTGGCCAAGGCGTTCCGCCACGGCTTCTACTGGCCAACATAGTTTTGGTCATTTTTGCAATTAATAGGAAGTAATAAACAAAGAGAGGTTTCACATATAAATATACTATCTTGGACATCTTTTCTAATTGTGAGCACTCATTAAAATATGACATGCCAAAAAGTTGATGTTGGACAAAGAAGACAACATAATGGGTTATGTTTTCTTATATCCGAATAGAAGTTGTATTGTCATGGATCCTCCTACATGTTGAGCTTGCTTTCCCCCTTATGCTAGAAAATCCCTTTCACCAAGTAGAGATATTACTTGTGCATCCAAATATCCCTTAAACCCAGTTTTGCCATGAGAGTCCACCATACCTACGTATGGATTGAGTAAGATCCTTCAAGTAAGTTGTCATCGGTGCAAGCAACAAAGATTGATCTCTAAATATGTATGATCTATTAGTGTGAATAAAATAAGATTTATAAAACTTGTGGTATGGAAGAAATAAAAGCGAAAAACTGCATAATAAAGGTCTTTATCACAAGCGACAATATAAAGTGACGTTATTTTGCATTAAGATTTTGTGCATCTAACCATAAAAGCACATGACAACCTCTGCTTCCCTCTACGAAGGGCCTATCTTTTACTTTTATCTTCTACCCTTATACAAGAGTCGTGGTCATCTTCACCTTTCCTTTTTACACTTTTTCTTTTTGGCAAGCACTATGTGTTGGAGAAAGATCTATATATATATATATATATATATATATATATATATATATATATATATATATATATCCACTCGGATGTAGGTTATCATAAATTATTATTATTGACATTACCCTTGAGGTAAAAGGTTGGGAGGCAAACCTATAAGCCCCTATCTTTCTCTGTGTCCGACTAAGGCTTTGAACCCATAAGTATCGCGTGAGTGTTAGCAATTGTGGAAGACTAAATGATAGTTGAGTATGTGAACTTGCTGAAAAGCTCTTGTATTGATTCTTTCCAATGTTATGACAAAATGCAATTGCTTTAATGACTTAGATTATGGTTTGTTACTTTTCAATGAAGTTTTTGATTCATACTTTTCCTTGTGATTGAATTGTTACTTTAGCATAAGAAATTATATGACAATATATGTTGCTGTTCTAAAGATGATCATGATGCCCTCATGTCCGTATTTTATTTTGTCGACACCTCTATCTCTAAACACGTGGACATATTTTTTGATTTTGGCTTTCGTTTGAGGACAAGCGAGGTCTAAGCTTGGGGGAGTTGATACGTCCATTTTGCATCATGCTTTTATATTGATATTTATTGCATTATGGGTTGTTATTACACATTATAGCACAATACTTATGCCTTTTCTATCTTATTTTACAAGGTTTACATGAAGAGGGAGAATGCCGACAGCTGGAATTCTGGACTAGAAAATGAGCAAATCTGAGAGACCTATTATGCACAACTCCAAAAGTCCTGAAACTTTACGGAGAATTATTTTGGAATTAGTAAAAAATATTGGGTGAAGAAAGTACCATAGGGTCCCCCCCACCCTTGTGGCTTCCTCATGGGGACCCTCTGGTACCTTCTTCACCTCTCAACAAATTTTATTCATGACACTCTTTAATGTGAAGTCATCACTCTCCATAAGATTATTATATGATCTTTTTATTCCCCTTCCCTTTTTTTATTCTTTCTCTTATTTTATTCCCTCAAGATCATAGCAAGGAAGCAAAGCCCTCAACTCAAAACTACTCTTTATCATATATAACTCACGGACTCGATTACATAGATAGACCTCAAAACAAACTCAAAGCTAGATCATACTAAAATTTTATTCTACTAGATCAAGATATATCCAAAAGGATCAAACTAAGAAAAACAATAAAGGTAAAGGTTTGATGGTGATACGATACCGGGGCATCTCCCCCAAGCTTGGCACAAGCCAAGGGGAGTGGCCATACCCATGTATTTATGTCTCTTTCTTCGGAGGTGGTGATGATGGAGTTGTTGATGATGAAAGAATCT
Organism: Triticum aestivum; assembly: GCF_018294505.1. Taxonomy (NCBI): domain Eukaryota; kingdom Viridiplantae; phylum Streptophyta; class Magnoliopsida; order Poales; family Poaceae; genus Triticum; species Triticum aestivum. The sequence goes on along the minus strand of NC_057798.1, from coordinate 614,193,392 downwards.
TATCCTTTGTCTTCCAAGGCATAGGTTCACCATCGTAAAAAGATGAATGAGTCTCCGGGATCCTCAAATCTACAGCCAAACTCATCCTCTTAAATCTGTATTCATACTGACAGCTTTGTTTTTGTAGGTCATAGATCTGGGCTTCGAGATGCTCAATTTTCTCATGAAGCTTGAAGATGGCCTCCCTAATGTTCTTGGCATCTAGCTTGTGACCATTGGTAAATTCAGCGATCATCACTTGATTGGCGTTGAGTCCATGTTCCACCATCCCTTGGCACTTGAAGACTTGCCGCTCCATTGCTTCGAGCCTTGTCTCCACACTTCCGGTCTTCTTCGGCCCTTCAACATCGCGAATGTGCAGCACCCCCTCACTCATCTCAATGGTTTGAGGGTGTTGCAGCACCTCCGTGAGGTAAGGGTTGATGACCCTCTTGAAAAACTTCTCCTTGGGGGCGCTTGCAGACGTCATGGCGATCTAGATCTGTCAGAAAAACACCTCGAAACAAGAACAGAGAATATTGTTGTGGTACGGTGGTCAAAACCTTTGGGAGATTATATAATGAATTTTTACTGGCCAAAGGGAGTATTGTGCAAGAAAACAGAGTCCGAAGGGCACACGAGATGACCACAAGGCATAGGGGCACGCCCAGGGGGTAGGGCGCGGCCTCCTGCCTTGCGCTTCCTCATGCACTCTTCAGACTACTTTTAATTTTCTTAATTTTTAAATATTCCAAAACAGAGAAAATTTGCTGATAGAACAGTTTTGGGGTTGGTTCACTTATCGTACCCCATACCTATTTCTTTTTGGAATCTGAAACATTCTGGAAAGTATCCCTTATGTACTCCTCCGGTGTTATGGTATTAATAATATTTGTCTCAACTATTATGGGAGTACGTACAATATAATGTTCGACTCTTTGACCGTTTACCACCTTTGGATTAGTCCCTTCGGTGTTGTTGATCTTGATGTCACCGGAACGATAAACCTCCTCGATAATGTAAGGACCTTCCCATTTAGAGAGAAGCTTTCCTGCAAAAAATCTTAAAAGAGAGTTGTATAGCAAAACATGACTGCCTACATTAAACTCATGCTTTTGTATCCTTCTGCCATGCCATCTTTTAACTTTTTCTTTAAACAACTTGGCATTCTCATAGGCTTGGTGTAGGACCTTGAAGTATGTCTAGAGGGGGGGCTGATTAGACTACTTGACCAATTAAAAACTTAACCTTTTCCCAATTTTAGACTTTGACAGATTTTAGCTATCTTTGCACAAGTCAAGCAATCTTCACACAATTCAAGAAAGCATGGAAAGAGTATATGAGCAGCGGAATTTAAAGCATGCAACTTGCAAGAAAGTAAAGGGAAGGGTTTGGAGATTTCAAACGCAATTGGAGACACGGATGTTTTTGTCATGGTTCCGATAGGTGGTGCTATCATACATCCACGTTGATGGAGACTTCAATCCACGAAGGGTAACGGTTGCGTGAGTCCACGGAGGGCTCCACCCAAGAAGGGTCCATGAAGAAGCAACCTTGTCTATCCCACCATGGCCGTCGCCCACGAAGGACTTGCCTCACTAGCGGTAGATCTTCACGAAGTAGGCGACCTCCTTGCCCTTACAAACTCCTTGGTTCAACTCCACAATCTTGTCGGAGGCTCCCAAGTGACACCTAGCCAATCTAGGAGACACCACTCTCCAAGAAGTAACAAATGGTGCGTTGATGATGAACTCCTTGCTCTTGTGCTTCAAACGATAGTCTCCCCAATACTCAACTCTCTCTCATAGGATTTGGATCTGGTGGAAAGAAGATTTGAGTGGAAAGCAACTTGGGGAAGGCTAGAGATCAAGATTCATATGGTAGGAATGGAATATCTTGGCCTCAACACATGAGTAGGTAGTTCTCTCTCAGAAATGGTAAGTTGGAAGTGTAGGTTTGTTCTAATGGCTCTCTTCATGAATGAAGAGGAGGTGGAGGGGTATATATAGCCTCCACACAAAATCTAACCATTACACACAATTTACCAATCTCGGTGGGACCGAATCAACAAACTCGGTCGGACCGATTCAGTAAACCTAGTGACCGTTAGTGATTTCGGTGGGACCGACATGCAACTCGGTGGGACCGATATGGTTAGGGTTAGGGCATAACGTAATCTCGGTGAGACCGATTACACAAACTCGGTGAGACCGATTTTGGTAATTAGCTAACCAGAGAGTTGGTCAGGTAAACTCGGTGGGACCGATTCGCTCTTTTCAGTGAGACCGAAATGTTACGAAAGGGAAATAGAGAGTTTACATTGCAATCTCGGTGGGACCGATCGCTCACTTTGGTTAGACCGAAACGTTACGAAGGGAAACAGAGAGATTACAATCCCATCTCGGTGAGACCGAGATCCGTATCGGTGAGACCAATTTGCCTAGGGTTTGTGGCAGTGGCTATGACATCTGAACTCGGTGGCACCGGATAGAAAGAATCGGTGGGACCGATTTTGACTTTAGGTTTAGGTCATATGTGGATATGAGAAAGTAGTTGATGGTTTTTGGAGCATATCACTAAGCACTTGAAGCAAGAAGCTCACTAAGCAACACCTCGTCCCTCCTTGATAGTATTGGCTTTTCGTGTAGACTCAATGTGATCTTGGATCACTAAAATATAAAATGTAGATTCTTGAGCTTTTGAGCTTGAGCCAATCCTTTTGTCCTTAATATTTTGAGGGATCCACTTTCATCATCCATGCCATGCCATTCATTGAGCTTTCCTGAAATATTTGTCTTGGAATAGTATTAGCTCAATGAGCTATATGTTGATATGAATTACCAAAACCACCTAGGGATAGTTGCACTTTCAATCTCCCCCTTTTTGGTAATTGATGACAACATATAGATCAAAGCTTCGACAAATGATAATAGGATTGAAAAACATCATCGCTTTGAGAAGTATGTGATAAGCAAGAGCTCCCCCTAAATTTGTGAATAGTTTAAGATTTGCTTTGGACTGCAAATGCACAAGGAATTAGGCTCATGGGTTACTCTTCCATGTCACATACATCTTGGTGGAGCGCTCAAAATAATATCATCTAACAAGCATAAGTGTAGCTTATGATCAAACACATGATCATCAATGTCTCATAGATAATAGCATAGTATCTCAAGCAAGCAAAAGCAAATAAAGTTCAACCAAGAAGACAAGAGAGAACAAAAGCAAACTCTCTCTCTCTCGAAGCCTATGATCTATACATTTTCTCCCCCTTTGGCAACAAGTTACCAAAAAGTTCCTAGAAAATGCATAGTACTATATCGTCTCTCAGGCTTGGTCTTCAGCTGGTGGTGTAGAGATGGCTCCTTGGACGAAGACTTTAGTTGATGTGGATGGAGCTGAAGGAGTTGGTGCTGGAGCTGGTTGCACTGGAGCTGTAGCTGGTGCAGGTGAAGTGGCTCTGGTGTCTGCCACTGGCTCTGCAGCTGATCTCTGAGCTCGAGGTATTCTGGCAAATGCATCAGTAGTTTTCCTGCCCTTCCTCTCCTGCATGTCATCCTATAGCTGCTCCACAACTGACTGAATCTCAGTTACTTTGACATCTAAATCATAGAATTTTTGTTCCATGATTCTTTCTAGGCTCTCCTGGTTTTGAGTTAGGGTGGCCAACCCCTTCTCAATCCTCAGAGTTGATGCTATCAAGTAACCAAGTTGGTCCTGCTTGGTCTTCAAAAAGTATTCAGATGCCTCCTCTAGAGTTGGCATCTTGGCAGCCTTCTCCTTCTTTGCTTTCTCCTTCTTCTCTTGAGCTTGCACTGATGATGGTTCATTCTCATTCATGACAACTTGATTGTCCTCAAAATCTGGATAGAGAACAAAGTTTTCCTTATCCAACAGATATTTGCCTGTGCCCATCTTTGAGTTGATCAGCTCTTGGATTTGTGGGGCATACCCACAACATCTCTTTTGGTCTGCTGCTGTCCTCTTGATAGTCTCAACTATGAGGCTCATGACTTTGAATCTCTGTGGCACATCAAAAATGTGAAGCATATTAATTGCATGCCCTCTGATCATGTTGTGGTCACCTGACTTGGTCAAAAGAGTGTGCCTAAGAATCCAGTTGATTGTTGGCAGCCCTGACAGAAGAAAGTGGACAGACCCAAACTTGAAAGTTTCAAGGGCCTTGTCTGGGATCTCCTTGTACATATGGGACATGGAATTGTGATCCTTCTTCTTCTTGGAGTAGACATACAAGTCATCTTCCTTCTCCTCTGAGGCATTAATCAGATTGGCCCATTCCTCAATAGTTGATTGGTACCTTGTACCTTCATACATCCAGACAATTCTGCCATCAGGATAAAAATGAGCTGTGGTGTAGAATTGCATAACTAGCTCATCATTCTAGTTTGTGAACTTCTGTCCAACAAACTCATCAACTCCACAAGCCTTAAAGCTGTCATATACTCATGGGTAGTGATCCACATTTTCCTTTTTGAATTTCCAATCTACCCACCTCATGTCACAGACTATGGGCTTCTTATCCAACATCACAGTCTCATAGAAGTCCTGCTGTTCCTTAGTGTGGAACCTGTAATCTACAACAGTTCTTCTCCTGATTGCGTATGGATCAGACAATCTCCACTGCCTGAGCCCTGCATCCTTCCTCAGCTTCATATTCTTAGCCACTGGATGAGCATCATTGTGGTCTGGAATCTTGGGTTTGAGCTTCCTTAGGACTTGTCCTTCATCATTGAGGGAGTCCTGGACTAGGGGGTGTCCGGATAGCCGAACTATCATCATCGACCGGACTCCAAGACTATGAAGATACAAGATTGAAGACTTCGTCCCGTGTCCGGATGGGACTTTCCTTGGCGTGGAAGACAAGCTTGGCGATACGGATATGTAGATCTCCTACCATTGTAACCGACTCTGTGTAACCCTAGCCCTCTCCGGTGTCTATATAAACCGGATGGCTTTAGTCCATAGGACGAACAACAATCATACCATAGGCTAGCTTCTAGGGTTTAGCCTCCTTGATCTCGTGGTAGATCTACTCTTGTAATACCCACATCATCAATATCAATCAAGCAGGACGTAGGGTTTTACCTCCATCAAGAGGGCCCAAACCTGGGTAAAACATCATGTCCCTTGTCTCCTGTTACCATCCGCCTAGACGCACAGTTCGGGACCCCCTACCCGAGATCCGCCGGTTTTGACACCGACATTGGTGCTTTCATTGAGAGTTCCTCTGCGTCGTCACCGATAGGCTCGATGGCTTCTTTGATCATCAACAACGATGCAGTCCAGGGTGAGACCTTCCTCCCCGGACAGATCTTCGTATTCAGCGGCTTTGCACTGCGGGCCAATTCGCTTGGCCATCTGGAGCAGATCGAAAGCTACGCCCCTGGCCGTCAGGTCAGATTTGGAAGTTTGAACTTCACGGCTGACATCCGCGGGGACTTGATCTTCGATGGATTCGAGCCACAGCCGAGTGCGCCGCACTGTCACGACGGGCATGACTTAGCTTTGTAGCCGGACAGTAACCTGGAGGCCGCACACGAGTCTGCTCCGATCTTAAATTCGGAGCCGGCTGCGCAGATCGAGGACGGGTGGCTAGACACCGCCTCGGGGGCTGCAACCTCTACGGCGATAGAGCCGAACACTGACCTTGTCCCTCATGAAGCTCGTGACTCCGAGGTGCCGGACTCCTTGCCGGACTCCGAACCTCCGCGCCCCCTCCAATCGAATCCGATTGGGCGCCGGTCATGGAGTTCACCGCTGCGGACATCTTTCAACACTCACCTTTCGGTGACATCTTCAGTTCGCTAAAGTATCTCTCGTTATCAGGAGACTCCTGGCCAGACTGCGGTCAGGACGGTTGGGATGCGGACGACGAAGAAATTCAAAGCCCACCCACCACCCACTTAGTAGCCACTGTCGACGATCTAAACGACATGCTAGACTTTGACTCCGAAGACATCGACGGTATGGACTATGATGCCGGAGACGACTAAGAACCATCGCCTACTGGGCACTGGAAAGCCACCTCATCATATGACATATACATGGTGGATATCCCAAAGGATGGGAATGGCGAAGGAACAGCGGAGGATGACCCCTCCAAGAAACAGCCCAAGCACCGGCGTCAGCGGCGCCGCTCTAAATCCCGCCACAACAAGAATGGAGATTCCAGCACCGGATGTAATAACACCCCAGACAGTGCCGAAGACAACCCCCTCCAGCAAGATTCAGCGCAGGAGGATGGAGACGCTAGCCCTCATGAGAAGGCAGCAGACGAAGAAGTAGAGGATTACATGCCTTCCTCCAGAGACGAGGCAAGCCTCGACGACGACGAATTCGTCGTGCCTGAGGATCCCGTCGAACAAGAGCGTTTTAAACGCAGGCTTATGGCCACGGCAAACAACCTCAAGAAAAAGCAGCAGCAGCTTAGAGCTGATCAAGATCTGCTAGCCGACAGATGGACTGAAGTCCTTGCGGCCGAAGAGCATGAGCTCGACCACCCCTCCAAAAGCTACCCTAAACGCAAGCTGCTCCCCCAATTAGAGGAGGAGGCATATATACCTGCATCACCAGCAGACAATACGGCTGACCGACCACCCCGTGGCTGCGACAGAGAGGCCTCTAGGCCCTCCACCAGAACCGTACCCCGGCATCGCTCGAAAAGCACAAGGCCACAAGGGAATGCTCCAGACTTGCGAGATATATTGGAGGATAAGGCAAGACAATCAAGATCGATCTATGGATCGCGTGGGCGCCCCATGATACGCGAGGACAACCGTCGCGCCGGACACAGTAAGTCCGGCCGGGCTGAACAAAATACACAAAGCTCTTTTGAACTCCGTCGTGATATCGCCCAATACAGAGGCGCCGCACACCCACTATGCTTCACAGATGAAGTAATGGATCATCAAATCCCCGAAGGGTTTAAACCCGTGAACATTGAATCTTATGATGGCACAATAGACCCTGCGGTTTGGATCGAGGACTATCTCCTTCATATCCACATGGCCCGCGGTGATGATCTCCACGCCATCAAATATCTTCCACTCAAGCTTAAAGGACCAGCTCGGCATTGGCTTAACAGCTTGCCAGCAGAGTCAATTGGGAGATGGGAAGACCTGGAAGCCGCATTTCTCGATAACTTCCAAGGCACGTACATGCAACCACCAGACGCTGACGACCTAAGCCATATAATTCAGCAGCCAGACGAATCGGCCGGACAATTCTGGACACGGTTCTTAACCAAGAAAAATCAAATCATCGATTGTCCGGATGCGGAGGCCCTCGCGGCTTTCAAACATAACATCCACGACGAGTGGCTTGCCCGGCACCTCGGACAGGAAAAGCCGAAATCCATGGCAGCCCTCACATCACTCATGACCCGCTTCTGCACGGGTGAGGACAGCTGGCTAGCACGCAGCAACAACCTCCGTAAAAATTCTGGCAGTCCGGATATCAAGGACCGCAATGGCAGGCCGCGTCGCAACAAAAACAAATGCCGCATTAACGGCGAGAATAGTGAGGATACGGCAGTCAATGCCGGATTCAGAGGCTCTAAGCCCGATCAACGGAAAAAGCCATTCAAAAGAAGTACTCCGGGTCCGTCCAATTTGGACCGAATACTCGACCGCTCGTGCCAGATACATGGCACCCCCGAAAAGCCAGCTAACCACACCAACAGGGACTGTTGGGTATTCAAGCAGGCAGGCAAGTTAATCACCGAAAACAACGACAAGGGGCTGCATAGCGATGACGAGGAAGAGACCCGACCGCCGAACAATAGAGGACAGAAGGGTTTCCCCCCACAAGTGCGGACGGTGAACATGATATACGCAACCCACATACCCAAAAGGGAGCAGAAGCGTGCACTCAGGGATGTATACGCGATGGAGCCAGTTGCCCCGAAGTTCAATCCATGGTCCTCCTGCCCAATCACTTTTGACCGAAGGGACCACCCCACCAGCATCCGCCACAACGGATTCGCCGCATTGGTTTTAGACCCAATCGTTGATGGATTTCACCTCACCAGAGTCTTGATGGACGGTGGCAGCAGCCTGAACCTGCTTTATCAGGATACAGTGTGCAAAATGGGCATAGACCCCTCAAGGATTAAACCTGCAAAGACGACCTTTAAAGGCGTCATACCAGGTGTAGAGGCCAATTGTACAGGCTCAGTTACACTGGAAGTGGTATTTGGATCCCCGGATAACTTCCGAAGCAAAGAGTTAATCTTCGACATAGTTCCGTTCCGCAGCGGCTATCATGCTCTGCTCGGATGCACGGCGTTTGCAAAGTTCAACGCGGTACCGCACTACGCATACCTTAAGCTCAAAATGCCAGGCCCTCGAGGAGTCATCACGGTCAACGGAAACACTGAACGCTCTCTCCGAACGGAGGAACATACAGCGGCTCTCGCGGCAGAAGTACAGTGCAGCCTCTTAAGGCAATTCTCGAGTCCGGTCGTTAAGCGACCGGACACAGCTAAATGCGCCCGGAGTAACCTACAACAAGACCACCTGGCACGTTCCGAGCACGCGTAGCAATGCGTCCCCAACCCCGGCCCCTACAAAATTTCAAGACAGGTCCTTCGCGCACATCATTACGCTTTGAAGATACCATGGACATAGGGGGAGGGGCACGACCATGATAGGCCCAGAGTGCGGCTTAACCACACCAGGGGCTCACTAGTATGTCGTTCTTTTTTCTTTTCTTTTTTTACCCACAGGACCCCGTTCATCAGAGGCCCTGTTCGGCAGTAGACCTGACGAACTCACGATGCAACAGCCAGGGAAGGAGAAAGGCTACGATGAATATCTAGGTGGTCTCCATTATGAGCATTAAATCTGTTTTATACACCATTCCGCAGCCTACCCCTGGAGGGGGACATGTTTAATAGTCCCATCCCTTGCTTATCGCACCATTTGTATCGTTCTGCATTCATAGCAGTATTTCTTGAATAAACAATGCACCTTTTTGCTTACAATTGCATTCCTTTCTTATACATATGTTCATTTATGACATGTTGCATCCGTACACTTTGGTACGGCTAAATACACCAGGGGCTTATGCTTCCCACATCATGGTGCGATAAGTCCGAACACTTCCACAAGTGCGGCACCCCGAACTTATAGCATTATATGCACCGACTCTGACTCATGTCTTGGGTCAATAGTTGGGTTTGCCCGGCTCCCATGTTTTGGTACCTTATGTTCCGTTGTATCGGCTAAGGTAGCACTGGGAGAACCACTGCGATTACGCCCCAGTTGAGCTGGGCGAGCGCCTCAGTGGAGAAAGCTAAAACTGACCGTCATGATGAGGCGAGAGCCGGTCGCTGTTCGAGAGGTTTTTTCGAGTCCCTAAAGACTTATGCCGCTTAGAGCGAGGAACCGGCTTTGTCCGGCCCAGGCGTGGATAGCGCCCCAAATTCGGCATTCCGAACACTAGGGGCTTCGCCGAAATTTAAAATTATAGAATTCTATGGCTAAGTGAAAGTGTTCAAGCATTATAAGTCCGGTTGCCTTGTTCGTTGTGTTGAGCGCCTCCCTAGATGGACCCAAAAATGGGAACAAGAGTGCTCAAATTTATCCCGAACGCCCCAGCACTCGTGGCATGGGGGCCGAAGCCGACGACTTGCCATCTCTCAGATTTGATAAACGGCCGCACAGAAGGTAATATTTTAAATTAACAAGCATTGCTTAGCGCATATGAACAAAGTTTTCAGCGCACAGGATAACAAAATGCGAGTCTACTCGAATATTACATCTTTGGAGCACTCACCCGCAATAGTGCGGGCACCCTTCAGAACAGTCTTATAATACATCTCGGGAGTACGATACTCCTTGCCTAGTGGTGGCGCGTCCGTCACAAGCTTCGCAGCATCCATCTTGCCCCAGTGCACCTTTGCACGGGCAAGGGCCCGACGGGCACCTTCAATACAGGCGGAGTGCTTGATGACTTCAACCCATGGACACACATCCACCAGCCGCCGCACCAGGCCGAAGTAGCTCCCAGGCACGGCCTCCTTAGGCCACAGCCGAACTATGAGGCCCCTCATGGCCTGTTCGGCCACCTTGTGGAGCTCGACCAGCTGCTTCAGCTGGTCGCTAAGGGGCATCGGATGTCCGGCCTCAGCATACTGAGACCATAAGACCTTCTCTGTCGAGCTCCCCTCCTCGGCCCGGTAGAAAGCGGCAGCATCGGACACGCTGCGAGGAAGATCTGCGAACGCTCCTGGAGAGCTCCGAATTCGGGTAAGTGATAGGTAATTCACACTAACATGCTTACTTTGCATGAAAAATGCCTTACCCGCTGCTATTTTCTTCAACGCCTCGATTTCATGGAGGGCCTTGTAGGCTTCGGCCTTAGCGGCTTTGGCACTCTCAAGAGCCGATGCAAGCTCAGACTCTCGAGTCTTCGAGTCACGCTCCAGGCTCTCATGTTTTTCCACGAGATCCTGGAGCTCTTGTTGTACCTCCGCCACCCGCGCCTCCTACTTTTCTCGCTCGGTGCGCTCTGCGGCCACATTACGTTCGGCCACAGACATTGCCTCCTTCAGGGTCGCCACCTCGGTCGTGGCACCTGCAATACCCATGTTATCCTTGTCACTTTTCTTGCAACCAAATCCTTTTCTGTAAGGTACAGTCTTAAATACGGTGTTATTCACCTTCCTTGTCCTCGAGCTGCTTCTTGGCACGACCGAGCTCGTTCTCGGACCGCTCGAGGCTTTGCTTCAAAGTATTGACCTCCGCAGTCAGTGCGGCAGAGGTCAGCAGCACAGCCTGCAACCCATATTGACATATTTCATAACTCCTACGTATATCTTTTTAGATCCTCAGTCCGGCTTTTCTTTCCGAATACCGAACCGAGCATTAGGGGCTACTGTCTATGCGGTACTATTCTACATATATCAAAATTCTTACCTCAAAGCCTGTTAGAAGGCTGCTGCAGGCTTCGGTCAGCCCGCTCTTGGTGAGCTGAACCTTCTGAATCACCGCACTCATGAAAGTGCGGTGTTCCTCTTCGATGGAGGCGCCGTTGAGAGCCTCCAACAAGCTATCCGGCGCCTCTGGTTGGACGGAGGCCGCTGGCGTCGCGGTCTTGCCTTTCTTATGAAGGGGCCACCCGACGGACTCCAGAGCCACTTCAGGTTCCGGTGCGGAGTCTGGCGCAAAGTCTGCGAGGTTGCCTTGCGGCACCTCCGGGGCCTCCCCCTCCTGGCGGGTCCCTTCCCGGGATCCCACCTCGGCATCGTCCGCATCACGGTGGGTGGAGGCGGTCGGAAGGGAATCCATATCCGACGCACCCAAGGACCCGCTCGACGAAGCAGGAAAATCATCCTTGGGCGGACTGCAGGGTTGTATGCGGCATTAGAAAGACACTATGTGGTGAAAAGAAAAACCATGAAGTTATTCGGGAGTCCGGATACTTACGATCTCGCCAGGGGCTTGGCCCTTGGAGGCTAATCCTCGTCGTCATCACTGGTGTTGGTGGAGCAGTCCGGGGGAAGAGTCTTTCCCTTCTTGGACCCTTCGGCCCCCCTTGTTGGGAAAGCCTTCCTTTTCTTCCCTCCCCCCGCTGGGGGAGAGGCCTTCTTCTTCTCCTCCTCGCCTTTGTGGGAGGAGTCTGCCTCGGAGTCATCGTCCGATGACACCTGAAAACGGGAACTCTTTCGAGTGCCCGTGGCCTTCTTCTTGGCCTTCTTCTCCAGCACCACGTGGGGTGCTGGAGCCAGCAGCCCCGTTAAGCGGGCGTCCGCTGGGTCCTCTTGCAATGGGGCCGGACAGATAGTCTGTTCAGCCTTCTTCAGCCAGTCCTGTCAGAGGAGAGGGAGTTTAGATCCCGCATAGAGTCAAACTATGGAAAACAAGTGTCCCGTAAAGGGCAAAATCGCTTACCTCGCTCGCCGGACGCTGCGAGCTGAATCCGCGATCTTTGATAGCGGATGCGGGGGCCTCAACACCTTTAAACAACACCCTCCAGACATCTTCATACGTAGTGTCGAAGAGCCCGCTCAAAGTCTGGTGCTGCACCGAATCGAACTCCCACATACTGAAGCCCCATCGTTGGCACGGGAGAATCCGGCGAATAAGCATGACCTGGACTACGTTGACAAGCTTGAGCTTCTTGTTCACTAGCTTTTTGATGCAGGCTTGGAGTCCGGTCAGCTCCTCCGAATCACCCCATGTCCGGCCACTTTCTTTCCAAGAGGTGAGCTGTATGGGGATGCCAGATCTGAATTCGGGGGCCGCTGCCCATTCAGGGTCACGCGGCTCGGTAATATAGAACCACCCCGATTGCCACCCCTTAATGGTTTCCACGAAAGTGCCCTCAAGCCAAGTAACATTGGGCATCTTGCCCACCATGGCGCCTCCGCACTCTGCTTGGCTGCCCTTTATCACCTTCGGCTTGATACTGAAGGTCTTGAGCCACAAGCCGAAGTGGGGCTGGATGCAGAGGAAAGCCTCGCACACGACGATAAACGCCGAGATATTGAGGATAAAATTCGGGGCCAGATCATGGAAATCCAGGCCGTAGTAGAACATGAGCCCCCGGACAAAGGGATGGAGTGGAAGCCCAGTCCGCGGAGGAAATGGGGAAGAAATACTACCCTCTCGTGGGGTCTGGGGGTGGGGATGATCTCTCCCTCGTCGGGGAGCCGGTGCGCGATGTCGCTGGACAGATATCCGGCGCTGCGCAGCTTCTGGATGTGCCCTTCCATAACGGAGGAGGCCATCCACTTGCCTCCCGCTCCGGACATAGTTGGAGAAGGTTGAGGTGAGATGTGCGGACTTGGGCGCTGGAGCTCGAGTTCGCGGAGATGGATAAGCCAAGGAGGAAGAAGGTGCAGGTAAAAGGGTTGGATCTTTATCCCCTTATATGGGCGGACGAAAACATGCGTCCCAACCGGCCTAATAAAACTCGCTTATCTCCCAAGCGCCGCAATCAATGGCGCGGTTGGGTTACCCACGTCCGTATTGATGGGAATCCCGGAATAAGGGGAACACGATCTCTGCTTCGACAAGACGTGCCAAGGAAACCGCTTCCTAAACACGCTGAGGTGGTACAATAAAACGATTCGAGTAAAGGCTTGATAGTGGTGTGACGTCACGCCACCAAATACGTTAGCAGATTGAATTTGTGTAAATATTATTCTCTCTACGGTGGTATGTGGAATTTATTTTGCAGAGCCGGACACTATCCTGGTGTTCACAATCTTCTATAAATTATTCGGAGAAGGAACCCGCCTTGCAATGCCGAAGACAACATGCGCGCCGGACTCATCGTCATTGAAGCCTGGTTCAGGGGCTACTGAGGGAGTCCTGGACTAGGGGGTGTCCGGATAGCCGAACTATCATCATCGGCCGGACTCCAAGACTATGAAGATACAAGATTGAAGACTTCGTCCCGTGTCCGGATGGGACTTTCCTTGGCGTGGAAGACAAGCTTGGCGATACGGATATGTAGATCTCCTACCATTGTAACCGACTCTGTGTAACCCTAGCCCTCTCCGGTGTCTATATAAACCGGATGGCTTTAGTCCATAGGACGAACAACAATCATACCATAGGCTAGCTTCTAGGGTTTAGCCTCCTTGATCTCGTGGTAGATCTACTCTTGTAATACCCACATCATCAATATCAATCAAGCATGACGTAGGATTTTACCTCCATCAAGAGGGCCCGAACCTGGGTAAAACATCGTGTCCCTTGTTTCCTGTTACCATCCGCCTAGACGCACAGTTCGGGACCCCCTACCCGAGATCCGCCGGTTTTGACACCGACAATCATCTTCCTCAGCAGCCACTTCAGGCACTGGGGCCTTGTTCTTCTCAGTAGCTGGTATACTCCTGGTATTCCTCTTAGGTGCAGATTTGGCCTTGGAGGCAGCTTTGGGTGCTTCTTTGGGCTTTGATGATGCAACCCCTGACTTTATGGCATCACCCATCACCTTCTGTGCCTTGGGTGTTGGTGCAGTAACCTCTTCTTCCTCCTCCTCTTCCATCATGGAAGGTTGTCCAACAACTCTGGACCTGGTCTTTCTGACCCTTTCCTTTCTCTTCTTTCCTTGTTAGCTGGCTCCTTGGGATCAGGTTTCTCTGGTTCTTGTGTTGATCCTATGACCTTTAGCATAGGTGTCCTCTTGGCAGGGACCTTCCTACTCAGTCCAGGCTTTGTGGTCTTAGCTGAGCCATACTCCTTTTTGAGCACTACTTTCTTGGAAGTAGCCTCATCTTCAGCTGCCACATAGTCCTCATCCTCTGAGTCGGAGGTTCTCTTCCTTCTTGCTCTTGTGGCTGCTTTGGGTAAATTGCTAGGATTACTTCTGCTGCCTTCATCTGAGGAACTGGAGGGACTAGTGCCCTCACTCATGTGAATCTGCTCTTCTTCCCTATTCTAGCTATCACTTTGGTCTGACATGTTGAGAACTCTGACTGCTGACCCTGTGAATAGTTATGGATGACATAGAATGGATGAGCATCACAAAATGCAGAGATTTTTGCAAAAGACTGATTGAAAAACTTACTTTTAGTTTTCCATAGAAAGCATTTCGGATCAATCGATTTTCAAACTCGGTGATACCGAAGCAGTTTTGGAACCTAAACTAGTGATCTCGGTCAGACCGAGTCACAGTTCGGTGGCACCGAGACTGCTAGGGTTTCACTGAGTCCTAAAATCGGTCACACCGATTAGCAATTCTCGGTCAGACCGAGAGTTACTAGTGCAATGGTGTTAGCCGAATCGGTGGGACCGAGTTTTTCAACTCGGTGGGTCCGAGATGGTTTCGACGGAAACCTAACCCTAAATTTTCAAATCGCATCTATTCTACGGACCGTTTTGACTGGATAGATGTGTTTCAATCGTGGCAAGAATCATAATGTACACAATGTGCTGAGAATCAGACGAGGATAGCACTATGATCAAGTTCATACCCTAATTCGGTGATGAACTCGCTACAGCAGCAACGGCGGGGATGAATTCCATTGACGGCGGCGGAGACCAGCGACAGGAGGCGGCGGGCGACGAAGTCGACGATCCGGAGACCTAGAAGGCAAAGCGAGCTATGCGCGGGCGAGAGGTTTGGAGAAATTTTTCCAAAAAAAATCCCGTGTGTATATATAGCCCGACACTGTCGGTGTGACCGAGTTGAACAACTCGGTGGCACCGAGATGCATAACTGTTGACAGTTACAGCAACTCGGTGAGACCGAAAAGTTTGAATCGGTTGCACCGAGATTGAAAACCTAGATCGACTTAGTGATCTCGGTATGACCGAAATGGAAGAATTGGTCAGACCGAAACACACAAAAAAGTTTTGGAAGTTTAAGTCTATGACGAATCGGGGACTCCGAGTTCTCCTCACACAGAGTGGTTCGAATCTGACTTGATCAAATTTTGTGATGTAGCATGAATAGAGTTTGCAACAAGAAAAACATAGATAGCTAGAGAAGGTTCTTAGGCATTCTTGTCCATCCACTTGGCAAAAGAAAAAGAAACCAATCAATCAAAGCAACAAGTGGATGTCCTCGAATGAGTCAAATATGCAACCAACATGCTCACACAATAAGATGGCAAATAAAATATGTGGCAAATCATGCACAACCAATTCTAGCATCTATCAAACAATTGACGATGACTAGGTCATCTATATATGAGTATATTGACTTAGGAGTCAAATGAGAACATTTGATCATAGGTCATACTCATCGTTTAAGCTCAAGTGGGGTTACCACTTTTACATAATGCATTGATGTGTTCACATCATTAGAGTTGGTTTGACTCAATTCTTAGAGTTAAGCTCCCCCTAGATGTGAGATCCCCCTTAGAGGGATGAACTAACCTTGGGTTTTGTCGATGATGACTTCATGTAGGCGTTGAAGATGTGGATGCTTAATGTTGATGTAGATCATTTGGAGCAATCGTTTGGAGTGAGTTGCACTTTCAGTACCTACATGGGTTAGTCCCACAAGGAACAAACAAGAATATCCATAGACATAGAGTGATGCACACACAAGATGATGTCCATGAAAGCATTAGGTTACCTTGTCCCTTGCCTTACCAACATGAGGGTTTGTGACTCCTTGAACTAGTGCAAGATATGGAAGTTGATTGCACTTGTCCTTGTCATAATGATATGAGTGAAGAATGTTGGCGGAGTCACCCTCAAGAACTCTCTAGTTCTTCTTATTAGGGATCCACATCATCTTGATGGGAATCCTTGGAGTTGTAGTTGTACTTGATGAAGTAGAACTTGACGTAGTCTTGGGAACCAACTTGACCAATGCCTTAGGTGCTTCTTCAAATGCATCAATCTCCTCTTAAAGCTTGTCCTTGCCTTTGTTCTTGTGGTCTTGTGGTGGAAGATCATCTTGTGCTTGTGTTCCCTTGAAGGAAGTAGGATCATACTTCTCTTGTTGAGGAACAAACTTTGTCTTAGGGTATTGATCTTCTTCCCACTCAACTCCATTGGCATTGAACTTTCGTTCAAAACCAACACCTTGATTCTTCCGGTGCCTTCCTTGCTTGCGTACAATTTCCTCGAATTGCTTACTCCTGGCAAGGCTTTTGTAAACACCTTTCTCTATAATTCCCTTCAATAAGCTATTTTCTTGCTCAAGTGTAACTTGGATAAGAGAATCATTAGTGGAATCAAGAGAACTACTAGAAGCAACAATATTGGATTTAGCATTATTATTGTTACTACTACTAGAGGAAGAATCCTTCTTGTTCTTGTTACTAGACTTGACTTGAGGCATGTAAGTAGATAAGAGTAAACGCTTGGCAATGTAAGAAGAACTTTTCTTGCGAAGATCATCATTGATTGCCTTTAAGAACTCATGCTCTTGCTCAAGATTGAGCTTTTCAAAGCGTAACTTCTCATGAGTCCTTAAAAGTTCTCGATGATCCCCTAAGATAGTTTCATGAGCTAACTTAAGAGTGTTTAGTTCTTTAGTTAAAAGCTCAATCTTCTCCTTATCACTGTCATTCATTTTATCTTGTTTAGCATGATTAATTGACATTTCATCATAGTATTCATCACTAGAGTTGTCAATAAGTAAATCATCATCACCTAACAAGTCATCTTCATCACTATTGAAATCAACATACTCGGGATGAGTTACCTTGGGGCCTTTAGCCATGAAGCATCTTCCAATTCCTTCATTTGGTGAATCAAATATGTCATAGGAGTTGGTCGACACAAGTGCTATACCGGCAACACCTTCATCTTGAGTATGTTTGGAGTCAGAGTGATAGCTTCTCTCGGAGTGATGTTCAGAGTCGGAACTGGATACCCATTCACCAACATGAGTTTGATGTCTTCGTTCTGTGTAGCTCTTTGATGACTTGTCCTTCCTTTCTGAATCCTTGCTTCTCCGGGATGTTCTTCGTTCATAACGATCATCTCTACTCCTCTCTCTTGGTGGTGATTCTTCTCTTCTACTTCTTCTCTTGGGATAATCTTCTCTTCTCTTGTAGGGTGCTGTACACTCATTGGAATAGTGTCTGGGTCTCCCACAATTGTAGCAATTGCACTCTTGACTGTAAGATCTTTTGTCATTGTAGGACCTTGACTTAGAGCTTCTTTCTTTGCTTCTACTCTTGTAGAATTTGTTGAAATTCTTCACCATTAAGCTCAATTCTTCATTGAAGGTTTATTTATCACTTGATGATGTAGGAGCTTCACATGAGGCTTTGTAAGCACCACTTGACTTGTTGTGAAGTTCCTCTTTATCCTTGAGTGACATCTCATGAGCAACGATTCTACCATTGACTTCCGTTGGCTTGAGATTCTTGTAATTGGGCATCATTTGAATCAATGTGCACACGGTATCATACTTTCCATCCAATGCTCTTAGGATTTTCTTGATGATGAATCTGTCGGTCATCTCTTCACTTCCTAAGCCAGCAATCTCATTTGTGATAAGAGCAAGCCTAGAGTACATTTCAGCAACACCTTCACCATCCTTCATTTTGAACTTGTCAAGCTGACTTTGGAGCACATCCAACTTGGATTCCTTGACGGAGTTGGTACCTTCATGCATATCAATCAAAGTATCCCAAATTTCCTTTGCATTCTCAAGACGGCTGATTTTGTTGAATTCTTCAGGGCATAATCCGTTGAAGAGGATATCACAAGCTTGAGCGTTGTATTGCAGCATCTTCAATTCATTCGCGCTAGCTTCACGGTTTGGTTCCCTCCCATCAAAGAATTCAACTTGCAAGCCAATACACACAATAGCCCAAACGGCGGGGTTATGTATGAGAATATGCATTTTCATCTTATGCTTCCAACTAGCAAAATTAGTACCATCAAAGTAAGGACTTCTATGGTGATAATTTCCCTCGCTAGACGCCATACTCTCCTAGGTTGTGAAACCAAGGCTATGACCACCAAAAGCTATGGAAATCAAAGAAAATGGAGACCAAGGCTCTGATACCACTTGTAGGACCTTGAAGTATGTCTAGAGGGGGGTGATTAGACTACTTGACCAATTAAAAACTTAACCTTTTCCCAATTTTAGACTTTGGCAGATTTTAGCTATCTTTGCACAGTCAAGCAATCTTCACACAATTCAAGCAAGCATGCCAAGAGTATATGAGCAGCGGAATTTAAAGCATGCAACTTGCAAGAAAGTAAAGGGAAGGGTTTGGAGATTTCAAACGCAATTGGAGACACGGATGTTTTTGTCGTGGTTCCGATAGGTGGTGCTATCGTACATCCACGTTGATGGAGACTTCAACCCACGAAGGGTAACGGTTGCACGAGTCCACGGAGGGCTCCACCCAAGAAGGGTCCATGAAGAAGCAACCTTGTCTATCCCACCATGGCCGTCGCCCACGAAGGACTTGCCTCACTAGAGGTAGATCTTCACGAAGTAGGCGATCTCCTCGCCCTTACAAACTCCTTTGTTCAACTCCACAATCTTGTCGGAGGCTCCCAAGTGACACCTAGCCAATCTAGGAGACACCACTCTCCAAGAAGTAAAAAATGGTGCGTTGACGATGAACTCCTTGCTCTTGTGCTTCAAACGATAGTCTCCCCAACACTAAACTCTCTCTCATAGGATTTGGATCTGGTGGAAAGAAGATTTGAGTGGAAAGCAACTTGGGGAAGGCTAGGGATCAAGATTCATATGGTAGGAATGGAATATCTTGGCCTCAACACATGAGTAGGTAGTTCTCTCTCAGAAATGGTAAGTTGGAAGTGTAGGTTTGTTCTGATGGCTCTCTTCACGAATGAAGAGGAGGTGGAGGGGTATATATAGCCTCCACACAAAATCTAACCGTTACACACAATTTACCAATCTCGGTGGGACCGAATCAACAAACTCGGTCAGACCGATTCAGTAAACCTAGTGACCGTTAGTGATTTCGGTGGGACCGACATGCAACTCGGTGGGACCGATATGGTTAGGGTTAGGGCATAACATAATCTCGGTGAGACCGATTACACAAACTCGGTGACACCAATTTTGGTAATTAGCTAACCAGAGAGTTGGTCAGGTAAACTCGGTGGGACCGATTCGCTCTTTTCGGTGAGACCGAAATGTTAGGAAAGGGAAACAGAGAGTTTACATTGCAATCTCGGTGGGACCCATCGCTCACTTCAATTAGACCGAAACGTTATGAAGGGAAACAGAGAGATTACAATCCCATCTCGGTGAGACCGAGATCCCTATCGGTGAGACCGATTTGCCTAGGGTTTGTGGCAGTGGCTATGACATCCAAACTCGGTGGCGCCGGATAGAAAGAATCGGTGGGACCGATTTTGACTTTAGGTTTAGGTCATATGTGGATATGAGAAAGTAGTTGAGGGTTTTTGGAGCATATCACTAAGCACTTGAAGCAAGAAGCTCATTAAGCAACACCTCATCCCTCCTTGATAGTATTGGCTTTTCCTATAGACTCAATGTGATCTTGTATCACTAAAATATAAAATGTAGAGTCTTGAGCTTTTGAGCTTGAGCCAATCCTTTTGTCCTTAATATTTTGAGGGATCCACTTTCATCATCCATGCCATGCCATTCATTGAGCTTTCCTGAAATATTTGTCTTGGAATAGTATTAGCTCAATGAGCTATATGTTGATATGAATTACCAAAACCACCTAGGGATAGTTGCACTTTCACTTGGGTTCTCCATTCATCAAGCGATCTTATGTTAAATAACCTCTTTTCACTGGCAAGTTTGAAATCATAGTTGAGCTCTTTGATTGCCCAATAAGCTTTATGTTCTACTTCAAGAGGTAAGTGACATGCTTTTCCATAAACCATTTTATATGGAGACATGCCCATTGGGTTTTTGTAAGCAGTTCTATAAGACCATAATGCATCATCAAGTTTCTTAGACCAATTCTTTCTAGATCTATTGACAGTCTTTTGCAAAATCAATTTAATCTCTCTATTGCTCAATTCTACTTGGCCAGTAGACTGAGGATAATATGAATATGCAATTCTATAGTTAACATCATATTTAGAAAGCAATTTACAGAAATCACCTTGAATAAAATGTGAATCACCATGAGTCATTAAATATCTAGGAACTCCAAACCTCGGAAAAACAACTTCTTTAAGCATCTTAATAGAGGTGTTATGATTAGCACTACTAGTTGGAATAGCTTCTACCCACTTAGTAAAGTAATCAACAACAACTAAAATATGTGTATACCCATTAGAGGAAGGAAAAGGTCCCATATAATCAAAGCCCCAAACATCAAATGGTTCAATAAAAAGTGAATAATTCATAGGCATTTCCTACGAGATACACCGGATATTGAACCGACATTGGTGCTTTCATTGAGAGCCCGCTCGGCGTTCGCCGTGGAGCGATGGGATGATCAGGTGCTATTTTTTCAATCAGATTCGTTTCACATGAATTGATTTCTTCAAGAATTGTTGTTGGCGGATTGCAATTATATTTTGCAGGCTCGTTCGAGATTGATTTTGAGATCAAATTGGATCAGGGGAACTATGCGCAGCGTCGCCTTCAAGTATCAAGAGATCAGCGCGACCGAAGACAAATCGGCTTAGCGCCGGCCTCACGTGATCCCGGGTCCCGAGCGGCCACGGGAAGCCAGGAGCTGCCCTCCTCAAGCGGCACAGGCGCTGGGATGATTCTCTCTCTCTTCTTTTCCTTTTTGTTTATTAAAGTAGCAACAGTGCCGCTGGTCGGATTGCTAGTTTGCAGGGTTTTTTTCCCTCCATAGCAGCTACCTCATGAAGGTCAAATCATCCTTGAAAGAGATGGAGCAGTGCAAGGACGTGGAGTACCAAAACGCTTTTGACTACTATATAGTACTAATCCACTGGGAGTTCACGTGAAGGTTTTGTTCTCCTGGGTCTCCGCGCCTCGCTACCCGAACAAGCACATGAGGTTTTATTTTTCTAGCACAGTATATATCAAATATGCACTGGATATTGTTCTGTTGGTTTGCATGTTTTCTTTTGTGTAGAACTTTTAGCGACCGATTTAAAACTTGATTCGTCGATGCGGCGGCCTCATCCGGACATAAAGTCACATAAGAAGATGATCCCCGGAGGCAAGCACGTACGCATAATATTTCTTGTCTGGAGCAGTACACCAGGGGCGAGATGAATTCAGCCGCCGACCAGACTTCAACTCAGTGGAGCAACATCAGGAAGATTCCTTTCCTTCTTTTTTAATTCAGCTCCTAGTCCAGCCGCGGGTCATCTGCTACTTTTCTCTGAAAAGTGCAAAGCCAACAGTACCATGTTACTGCATCTAAGTACTTCTTTTCCAGGAACGGCCTTCGAGATCTAGGCTACAAATATCACTCCACGTGTTGGTAAATACTACTAGTTCAATTAGTACTACTTGGAAAGACCAATACGGTCTGGTTCTAGTTCAGTTCGGACTAGTTTTTTTCTGTTATTTGCTTTGATCTTGCTATAGCTCTGGCCTGTTACAGTCGTCGGATCAAGCATGTTTTATTTTTCTTAGATATTATTTAGCACATAAGTTGTTACACGCGGGATATTTCTCTGTTGGCGTGTACTGCATTATTTTTGCAGAGAAATTCTACCGACGTATGTACCGGGTGTTAGTCCGGCCAGCCTCTCCCTGTCATCTGAGCAGGCCAACCTTCGCCGACATCGCCGTACCACGACGCCATCGCGCCATTGAGCTAGTCTCAGCGCTCAGGCCATATTTACCAGACCTTTTCTTCACATAAATAATTATGCACCCTTTTTTTCACTATTATTATTTCTTGGTTGCACTACTTTGTGTGTGCAGGCAATCTATTTAGGTTGGTCCGCACTAACACCTCGGCAAGGCGATATCATCGTCCCACCGATGTTGACCAAGTCCTGACGTCGCGTCGGTGCGTGTCCCTGTGTCAACTTTTCCACATTGCGGCTCCGTCGGCCCGACCTCGACGCTCAGGCCATATCTCTTTCATTATTTACTTCACTTATATTAACTAAGTAGAAGATTTTTTATACATTATTATCTTTATTTGTCATTACTTTTGGTTCGCACTATTTTACCCGTGCAGCCAATCGACTTAGACTGAGCAGCGCTGTCGCCTCCGTCGACCAAATTGTGTCGTCGCCTTGGCGCGCTGCCCTATGTTGGCAACCCCGCGTCCCTGCTTCATCAACCTACTCGGCCGGAGACTCCAGCATCACACGGCCGACCAGCTCCATCACCTCGGCTAGACTGGGGGCTTCACCTCTTCGGAGGGCCGAACTCTTCGCTCGGCCACATTGGGCTTGGGGGTTGAGATCTCCTCCCACATCGAGCTCGGACTGCGCCATCAATGCCGAACACATTAACCAGCTAAGTCGCTTTCATGCTCAAAAACTTTCAGTTTTAAATTTTGTTCGGTTCGACCAAGCTTTATACCTTTTTGGCAAAAACTTGCTTGTGAAAAACTTCCCTGTCCAAACTTTGTTTGTGACACACAAATTCAAATACCTCGTTTACTTGGGGGCTCCCTTACTGGAGCTTTTCCTCTTGATTATGATTATACTTGTACAGCTTCATTCCTTGTTTGTGTATTACGCCACAATATGCACCATATTGACCTAAGTGATTTGCAAGCTAGGTTGCCTTGCTCTTGTGTTTACCCCTACGTTCCCAATTGTTCGGCTAGGGAGTAAAGGGAGCACCTCTGCGATTGTCACGATCGGGTCACCCGAGCCGGATCTCAGACTGGGTGAAGCCGAAAGCTAGTGCTCTTACTGTTTTCAATAATGGTCGGCACACAACGGAACTCATGAGTACAAATAATCTATTGCACAAGTCTCATAGTTAGCAACCAAAGAAAGGTATCGGTGGGGGTACTATTTTCTTTGAAGATGCTTCTTACACTCTGTCGGTAATATAGCATAAGTTCCCTGAGCGCGCTTTGTCTGTTACAGCCTTATGACCTGATTGCCTGGTTATCGGAAACACCGTCGATATTCTCGACAGGGGGAGTACATAACACTTTTCAGCCCTTGGCCGAAGAGGGAGAAGCCGATGGTCGGTTAAGACGCGTTTAAAGATCGGGTGAACACATATATCATATAAGTGCTTCGGTACATACAATCATTATACATAAAATTCTTTTGCCCAAGTCACTCGGGGGCTCTTAAATTTATGTGAGTTGTTTTATAGTAAGTGTTCTTCTTCCTAGTCGTTGCAAAGTCTTTTTTCTATCACTCCTTTTTTCGACGCGAGTATGTGGTTAATAGCCGGAAGCCGTAGGCTGACCCGCTTGAAAGTCTTGAGATAGGATGTGTCATGTTAAAAGCACGACAGAAGCACCTTTTTTTAAGACCAATTTTCTGATTGGCACTGAACATTTGATCTAGTTCGGACGTTGAGTTTTTCCTGACGTTTTTTGGTTTTCCAATCCTATGGCTCTTTTCAACTATTTGTTTGTTTTCCGCACATGTCTCGCAGTGCAATGCCGGATATCTTTAGGGATTCGGAAAAAAAATTCTCGGATATTGCCATATATGCATCAGTTTCGAATTGTGTCTTCGGTCGATAGTTGGGTTCCCCGACTCCTGTGCTTTCCTCCTATGTTCTGCTTTGTTCGGGTAGGTGTGCAAAGGGAGAACCACTACGATTGTGCTTCCAGCTCGCATGGTTAAGCACCGCAGTGGAGAAAGCCGAAAACTGACTCTCACAATAAGCGTAAACTGGTCAGTGGTCCGATGACTGTATTAAAAGACGGGCCATTCATAACATTGGCCGAAGTGTTTACGGCTTGACCCCGGTTGTCGCCGAACACTAACCGGGGGTCTACTTGTTGGCCTCCCAACTTTAAGCTCCCATGACTAAGTGAAAGTTATAAAGCCCGCATATCTGATTGCCTTGTTTCCGCCAACACAGCCGCCTTCGGGCACCGAGACGTCAGCTAAGGGTTGTTTTGTTATTTAGGAAACACCCTGCGTAGCATCTACAAGGGGGTAGAAGCCGACGATGGGCCACTTATAAACGGTCGCAACAGAACTGAAAATTTGGGTTCATTTAGACCACAGAGTTCGGAAGCTTTCCCCGAACTAAATCCTCAGTATTTTCCTCCCACATTGATTGGAGTTGTGGTTTGATGATCATGCTTAGCATGACAACCCAAAGAAAGGAACCGATAGCGGGACTATTTTGTTTGGACGATGTTTCTTATGTTAAACAATAATATAACATGTCTCTCTGCGTACCTTTGTTTATAAAACCGTATGGCCGGATTAATGGTCGGTCAACAAAGTTTCGTATAATGCCGATCCGAGCATTAATGATGTAAAGTACTTGGATACATAGAGTCATTACACATAATTTGTGATTTTACTATGGATAACGATCCTTAATTCGGCCTCCCATGCCCGCATTAAGGCTCGGGGGCTACTAGGCTTCGGGCTTATTATTTACAAATATTAAAAGGGAACATCGATCCCCTGATATGGTGTTGCCAGCCGACCAGTGTCTCGGGGGCTACTGCATCGGCAATCCAATGCAGAAAATTTAAAGCGCAACATAGTTTTCGAGGAGATTATTATCCTCAGGTTGGTCAGCCGCACCCAACCTGAGTCTCGAGGACTTTGCACACCGCGTTTCTATTCCTAAGTATGCTGCCAAGCTGGGAATTGATCCTCAGGTTGATTTTATGAATCGACCTGAGTCTCAGGGGCTACTAGGGTCAGCGGTTTGATTTTTCCTTCAGGTGCATCCCGGATATTAGGCCAACACGCACCTTGAGGGCTACTGGCTATACATCTCGGCAGAGATTACATTGCATAATTCAAAATTAAATTCATAAAAATCAGCCCAGGGCCGAGGTGGTGCACCACCTCGGATACAGTCCGGCGTTGGAGCTTGGACAGAGTCCAGCGTTGGAGCTTGGACACAGTCCGGGGTTGGAGCTTGGATACAGTCCGACGTTGGAGCTTGGACAAAGTCCGGCGTTGGAGCTCGGATACATTCCGGTGTTGGAGCTCGGAAGCGGTCCAGCGTTGGTGCTCGGCTGCTAATGATACCTCGAATGTAGTCCGATGTTGGAGCTCGAACGCAAGAGGACGTTGTCGCTCGGGAACAACTTCAAACCCAAGGTGTGGCATAGAAATAACAAGGCATTGATAAAGGCCGAGAACTTAAAGGGGCTCCTCGGCCCGACGTGTAAACTCTTCGGATTTACTTCGGCGATCCTCAAGATCGAAGATGAGCAGATTTGTTGAACCAGTTTTCAAGACCAACGACCAAAGATGAAGAACAGTTCGGAAGAATTGAGGAGCGTCCCCAACTTGAAGACCGGTTCAGGGGGCTACTGATGGTGTCCTGGACTAGGGGGTACTCACCATGTCGTCTCCCGATCAGTTGGATTGGGCCGAGGACCCTCACGGCCGTATACTTATGGGCCAGATCGGACAACCCCTGCCGCATACAAGGAAGACTCCACAAGACTTGGCGCCCAAGACAAGGACTCTCCTAAACCCTAGGCCTCCGGTGTCTTATATAAACCGAGGCCAGGCTAGTCAATAGACAATCATATATTCATTACTACAATCTCGTGGTAGACACATGTACTATGTACTACACCCATATGAATACAATCAAAAGCAGCATGTAGGGTATTATCTCATCAAGAGAGCACGAAGTTGGGTAAAACCCCGTGTCCATGTTACCATCGCTCCAAGACGCCTAGCTTAGGACCCCTACTACGAGATACACCGGATATTGAACCGATAGTCGCCGCATAGACCGGCTCTCCTAATTGTGTCTAGTCCTAGAGATTATTTTGCCTTCCTCCTTGGGGTGCCCTGCCCCTCCTTATAGATGTTAAAGGGGTGGGTTACATGACTAGTCCTAGTAGGATTAGAATTACTTTATTACAAGTGGAGTCCTAGTCTTGCTTCCTTTGTAGGAGAATATTCCTTATGCCTTTTCTCTTAAGCTGACCCACCATAACATGAGCCGGCCTTCTGGGCGTTGGGCGTAGTCCTCTATCTGACCCGCCGTTGGGGCCATCCGTGAGTCACTAGGCTCGTGAGTCGTCAAACCAATGAGCCGCCAGACTCGTAAGTCGCCAATCCTCCGGTGGGTTACTAATGAAACGCCAAGTCCCGACCAGGTTATAACTCTGGCCGGGTCATACCGCGGGTATGTCCCCGATATTAGCCCCCAGTTTAGCTTGGATTTATCCATGGTAAACTTATGCTACAAAATAAACATAAGAACAAATTTGACAGGTTGTGCTCCGGTTTAAAAGTTCTCCTGAGCCGGCACCTGATCATCCTTAAGTCCTTGTCATTTCCTCATGGATGCATGTCGATGATCTCCTAGCAAATCTCCTTTAGAAGATATGTTCAAACTTTGCCAATGCAAAAAATCCGAACACTTCTTCTGAAAAATCCGGGTCAACAGGCCAGCTTCATAATCAATTTGCTGATATTGGCTCTTGTAGAGAAATATTATAAGAAATAATCCATTTGAGTCGGCCTTCAATGCTCTGACTTGACAAAGAAATATTGGTCTTGAAATATTGAACTGATACTCAGCCGGCTTAAAGATGTAGATCTTTCCGATTTATGATTGCCAAAATTGTCGGGTTATAAACAAATGATGTCGGGTCATGTAATTGACTTTCCTGAGCTACCCAAGCAAAACATGAAAACATGATACCTGGTTTGTTTTCAAAGAACTAAGAACTTGAAGATGTTCCTCCATTATATTCATATCACATGTAGCCCACAAGTCTTAAGACGGGACCGTAGTAACAGCTTAAGACTTGCTTCAATATAAATGTTACAACCTTGAAGAAATCCAAGTTGCTCATCTCATCCACGATAATACCTCTTTGAGAAATTTTATGCCCTAAGACAATACCTTCATTAACCATAAAGTGTCACTTCTCCCAATTCAAAACAAGATTAGTTTCTTCACATCTGTGCAAAACTCGATCAATGTTGCTTAAGCAATCATCAAAAGAAGTTCCATAAATGGAGAAATCATGCATGAAAACCTCAACAATATTTTCACAAAAGTTAGAGAATATAGCAGCAGGTGCATTGCATAAACCAAAAGGTATACGTCTATAAGAAAAGTACCGAAAGGGCAAGTAAAAGTGGTTTTTTCTTGATCCTCTTTTGACATAGGTATTTGAGAAAAACCAGAATAACCATCTAGAAAGAAAAAATGTGTATGTTTGGACAGTCTTTCTAGCATTTGATCAATAAAAGGTAGATGGTAATGATCTTTTCTGGTAGCTTTCTTTAATTTGCGAAAATCAATCACCATTCTATAACCTATAATAGTTTTTTGCGGAATCAATTCATTCTTATCATTAGGAACAACAGTAATACCTCCCTTATTAGGGACACAATGAACGGGACTTAACCCATCTACTATCAGCAATAGGATAGATTATACCTGCCTCCAGAAGCTTTAGTATTTCATTTCTTAGCACTTCTTTCATTTTAGGATTTAACCATCGTTGATGATCAACAATTGATTGAGCATTAGGCTCCATATTAATTTTGTGCTGACATTGAGTGGGACTAATGCCCTCAAGATCATCAAGAGTATATCCAATGGCAGCACAATGCTTCTTCAGATTTTTCAATAATCTCTTTTCTTCATGCTCTAAAAGGTTAGCACTAACAATAATAGGATATATCTTCTTCTCATCAAGATAAGCATATTTCATAGTATCAGGTAGTTGTTTAAGCTCAGACACGGCGTCACCCTTGGGTGGAGGAGGATCCCCTAGGGTTTCAATAGGCAAGTTGTGTTTCAAAACAGACATTTGGTTAAAGAATATTTCATCTAATTCCTTTATTTCATTCATAAACATATCATTCTCATGGTCTAGCAAATATTGTTCTAAAGGATCGGTGGGAGGTACGGCAATAGAAGCAAGACCAAGAATTTCATCCTTACTCGGCAATTCTTTATCATGGGGTTGTCTACAAAATTTAGAGAAATTAAACTCATGAGACACATCCCAAAAACTTATAGTAACAATTTCTTTCTCACAGTCTATCTAAGCATTGACAGTGTTCAAGAAAGGTCTACCAAATATAATGGGACAAAAATAATCTTGTGGGAAACAAAGAACAAGAAAATCAGTAGGGTATTTTATTTTCCCACACAAGACTTCAACATCTCTAACAAACCTAGTATCTCTATTGGCAAGCTTAATAGTAACATCAATATCTTCTATCTCAGCAGGTGCAATATCAGTCATAGTTTCTTCATATAAAGTAAAGGGAATTGCACTCACACTAGCACCCACATCAAATAAGCCATGATAACAATGGTCTCCTATTTTAACAGAAACAACATGCATGCCAACAATAAGTCTATCTTCATCTTTAGTATTAGATCTAGCAATTCTAGCAGCTTCATCACAGAAATGAATAACATGCCCATCAATATTATCGACAAAGAGATCTTTAACCATAACAACATTAGGTTCAACTTTAATTTGTTCAGGGGGTGTAGGTGTTCTAGTATAACTCTTACGAAGCACAGTTGAAGCTTTAGCATGATCCTTTATCCTAATAGGAAAAGGTGGTTTCTCAATATAGGCAGTAGGAACAATAGAATCAACATTATAAGTAATGGTTTCTTCTTCAAATTTAATAGGTTCCACTACTTTTACTTCAATGGGAGGATGATATTTAAACAACTTCTCCTTAGGGAGATCAACATGAGTAGCAAATGATTCACAAAAATAAGCTACGATCTTAGAGTCAAGTCCATATTTAGTGCTAAATTCACGAAAAGCATCGGTATCCATAAAAGATTTAACAGAATCAAACCTAAGATTTATACCTGACTCCTTACCTTCATCGAGTTCCGAATCTTCAGAGTTGCATTTAATTCTTTCCAATAAATCCCATTCGAATTCAATAGTCTTCATCATAAAATAACCAGTACAAAAAGCTCGAGCATGGATTGATCATTACGAGAAACCCGAGCATAAAAATTCTGAATAATAATTTCTCTTGAGAGCTCATGATTGGGGCATGAATATAACATTGACTTAAGCCTCCCCCAAGCTTGAGAGATACTTTCTCCTTCACGAGGCCAAAAATTATATATATAATTCTAATCACGATGAACCAGATGCATAGGATAAAACTTCTGATGAAATTCCAATTTCAATCGGTTGTAGTTCCATGATCCAATATCATCACATAGCCTATACCATGTCAATGCCTTTCACTTGAAATATAAAGGGTAGACCTTCTTACTGACTTCATCCTCGGGCAAACCTGCAAGCTTAAATAATCCACAAACTTCATCCACATAGATTAGATGCATATCAGGATGTAATGTTCCATCTCCTGCATAAGGATTAGCCAGCAGTTTCTCTATCATACCCAAAGGAATTTCATAATAAATTTTTTAGTAGATTGAGGAGCAACTCTTTGCTCTTCCGGCCGGGGTGAAGATACCCCGAACAAGCCCCTCAAAGGATTATTTTCCATAGCAACAAGTGACAGTAAATTTCAGCACACTATCTAAATGTTTCCTTACCAAATTCCACTTACCAAGGGCGCTTCACTCCCCGGCAACAGCGCTAGAAAAGATTCTTGGTGACCCACAAGTATAGGGGATCTATCATAGTCCTTCCAATAAGTAAGAGTGTCGAAACCAACGAGGAGCAGAAGGAAATGACAAGCGGTTTTTAGCAAGGTATTCTCTGCAAGCACTGAAATTATCGGTAACAGATAGTTTGTGATAAGATAATTCGTAACGTGTAACAAGTAACTAAGGTGAAGCAATGTGGCCCAATCCTTTTTGTAGCGAAGGATAAGCCTGGACGAACTCTTATATAATGCAAAGCACTCCCAAGGACACATGGGAATTACTGTCTGTTTTCATCATGCTCATATGATTCACGTTTGTTGCTTTGATAATTTGATATGTGGGTGGATCGGTGCCTGGGTGTTGTCCTTACGTGGACAAGCCTCCCACTTATGATTAACCCATCTCACAATCATCCGCAACTACGAAACAAGAATTAAGATAAATGTACCTAGAGCATGAAACATATGGATCCAAATCAGCCCCTTATGAAGCAATAAACTAGGGTTTAAGCTTCTGTCACTCTAGCAACCCATCATCAACTTAGTACTTCCCAATGCCTTCCCCTAGGCCCAAATCATGGTGAAGTGTCATGTAGTCGATGTTCACATAACACCACTAGAGGAGAGACAACATACATCCCATCAAAATATCGAACGAATTCCAAATTCACATGATTAATTGTAACAAGACTTCTCCCATGTCCTCAGGAACAAACGTAACTACTCACAAAGCATATTCATGTTCATAATTAGAGGAGTAATAATTATCATTAAGGATCTGAACATATGATCTTCCACCGAATAAACCAACTAGCATCAACTACAAGGAGTAATCAACACTACTAGCAACCCACATGTACCAATCTAAGGTTTTGAGACAAAGATCGGATACAAGAGATGAACTAGGGTTTGAGAGGAGATGGTGCTGGTGAAGATGTTGATGGAGATTGACCCCCTCTCGATGAGAGGATCATTGGTGATGACGATGGCTTCAATTTCCCCCTCCGGGAGGGAAGTTTCCCTGCCAGAACAGCTCCGCCAGAGCCCTAGATTGCTTCTGCCCAGGTTCCGCCTCGAGATGGTGGCGATTCGTCCCGAAAGCTTCTTCTTTATTTTTTCCAGGTCAAAGCGCATCATATAGCAGAAGATGTGCATCGGAGGGCTGCCGGGGGGCCCACAAGGTAGGGGGCGCGCCCAGGGGGGTAGGGCGTGCCCCCCACCCTTGTGGCTTCCTGGTGGGGCCCCTCTATTACTTTATTCGCCCAATATTTTTTATTAATTCCAAAATAATTCTCCATAAAGTTTCAGGACTTTTGGAGTTGTGCAGAATAGGTCTCTCAGATTTGCTCCTTTTCCAGTCCAGAATTCCAGCTGCCGGCATTCTCCCTCTTCATGTAAACCTTGTAAAATAAGAGATAAAAGGCATAAGTATTTTGCTATAATGTGTAATAACAGCCCATAATGCAATAAATATCAATATAAAAGCATGATGCAAAATGGACATATCAGGAGTAAAGAGGACTTGATACTTAATGCTATGGTTGGGTTTTACCTTAATGAACTTTGGTAGTTGTGGATGCTTGCTAGAGTTCCAATCATAAGTGGATATGATCCAAGTAGAGAAAGTATGTTATCTCATGCCTCTCCCTCATATAAAATTGCAAGAATGATTACTGGTCTAGTTATCGATTGCCTAGGGACAAATGACTTACTTGTCGACAAAAGCTATCTATTTTTATTACCTTGCAATTTATTCATAGTTTTATTCTCGCAAAGTACTAGTAGTTTTATTCTTGCAAAATAGTTTCATACTTGTTTTAGGTAAAGCAAATGTCAAGTGTGCGTAGAGTTGTATCGCTGGTCGATAGAACTTGAGGGAATATTTGTTCTACCTTTAGCTCCTCGTTGGGTTCAACACTCTTATTTATCAAAGAAGTCTACAAACGATCCCCTATATTGTGGGTTATCGAGACCTTTGTCTGGCGCCGTTGCTGGGGAGCAATAGCGTGGAGTGAATATTCTCGTGTGTGCTTGTTTCTTAATCACTAAGTCATTTTTATTCTCTGTTATAAGTTGTTTTCTATCTCTAGTTATGGGTAGGAAATGCAAAATACTAAAAAAAATAGTTGTACTCGCTGAACCAATGGTTGAAGAACCACCCAAAGTCTATCATACTACTGAAGCTTTCTACTTGGATCATCTTCGATCCATTTGTGCTCGTGTTGTAAAACCAACTAGCTTAGTTGAGGGAAAATCATTAAATGAACATGCTTGTTATGTGCGACACTTCTTATCTTAAAAAGGGAAACTTTTATGGCATCACATTAATAGTTTGTATTGTTATGCTCTGAATTTATGTGAAATACATGATTTTACTTGTTGTTCTGAAGACCCTAAAAAACACCTTCCCTTCCAATGTGAGTTTAAGGATAATGGAATATTATCTTCTTATTACAAGGGTGTTTATAATTACTATGATATTGAACAAATTGAAGAATTTTTTGCTTTCAAGGGTGCCTATGAAATAGCTTCTTTGATTGAAAAGTATGGTATTACTCTTTACAAATCAGAAAATTTTGCCGTACTTAAATATTTCTATGAAAACTATGCTTATAATGCTTATGTTAAACCATATATTGAGGACTTCTCCTCTGTCCAAGAAGAGACTAATATTTTGCAGGAGTCTATGGAAGAAGAAATTGATGAAATTGTGATCTCATTAAATGAAAAGGACGAACAGCGGATTGATCACCCGTGCCCACCTTCTAATGAGAGTAACTCTTTATCCCATACATTGTTTAATTTCCCTTTGTGCTTACCGAAGGATGAATGCTATGATGATTGCTATGATTATGTTGATTCTTTTGAAATGTCCCTTTTTGATGAACTTGATGCTTGCTATGCTTGTAGCCAAGATGCCAGTATTAATTATGCTTATGGAGATGAACTTGCTATAGTTCCTTATGTTAAGAATGAAATTGTTGCTATTGCACCCACTCATGATAGTCCTATTATCTTTTTGAATTTTCCAAACTACACTATATCGGAGAAGTTTGCACTTATTAAGGATTACATTGATGGGTTTCCTTTTAGCATTACACATGACGATTTTGATGAACATAATATGCATGTGCTTGCTTGTCCTACTTGCAATTATTATGAGAGAGGAACTATATCTCCACCTCTCTATGTTTCCAACACGATAGAATTGCAAGAAACTACTTATGCTATGTATTGGCCTTTACATGATGTGCATGAATTGTTCTTTTATGACATGTCGATGCATAGGAAGAGAGTTATACTTCGTCATTGCATGATATATGTTGCCTCGTTCTCACTACTGAATTACAAATCATTGCTAATTAAAATTGGCTTTGATATACCTTGGCACCCGAGTGGATACATTACTTGAGCACTTTATGCCTAGCTTAATGGCTTTATAGAAAGCATTGCCAGGGAGACAACCCTAAAGGTTTAGAAAGTCATTTTATTCTTTTGAGTGCTTTTATAAAGTTTAAACACAAAAAATATAGCAGGGAACCTAAACTTCATAGAAAGAGAAGTGAAAGTGAGAAAGACGAGCACCCTGGAAGCGGGAGCATGCCTTGAACTTTCTTCATGCCCATGGAAACTTGTGAATGTCGATTACAGAAACTTTTCAACAATAACAATTATCCCCTTGTACAAATCCATTGTATTATAAAAATAATGTGCCAAGATTTGCCTTTAGGGTGATTAGATTGCTTGTTGGTATGTGCAGTGTAAAAACAGACACTTTGGATGTTGTGCATGAATTTTCATTTTTTACTGGAGCGTCAAAAGTTTCTGAAATTTTGACACAATACTGCTATGCAAATTATTTACTTTGTCCTAATTTTTCAGAATTTTTGGAGTTATATAAGTATGGTCAATGTTCAGATTACAACAGATTGTCCTATTTTTGACAGATTCTATTTTTGATGCATTGTTTTGCTCGTTTTGATGAAACTATCGATTATGTAGGTGGTATAAGCCATGAAGAAGTTATAATATAGTAGCTAAAATGCAAAAACAAAATATGAATTTGTTTGCAATAGTACTTAAAGAAGTGATTTGCATTATTATACTAACTGAGTCACGAGGTTTTTGTTGAGTTTTGTGTGGATGAAGTGATCAAAGATCAAGGAGGTCTCGATATGAGGAGAAGTAGGAGAGGCAAGAGTTGAAGTTTGGGGATGCCCAAGGTCCCCAAGTAAATATTCAAGGAGACTCAAGCGTCTAAGCTTGGGGATGCCCCGGAAGTCATCCCATCTTTCTTCAACAAGTACCGGTATGTTTTCATCTTCGTTTCGTTCATGTGATATGTGTAAATCTTGTAGCGTGTTTTGTGTTTAGTTTTTCATTTTTATTTTATGCACCATTTTGGTGTGAGATAGTCCATGGTTGATGTATAGAATGCTCATTGCACTTCACTTATATTTTTTGGGTATGGCTTTATAGAATGCTTCATGTGCTTCACTTATATCATTTGAAGTTTGGATTGTCTGTTTCTCTTCACATGCAAAACCGTTATTTGTAGAATGCTCTTTTGCTTCACTTATATTTATTAGAGCATGTTATTTTATAGAAAGAATTAAACTCGCTTGCTTCACTTATATCTATTTAGAGAGTCAACACGAAGTGGTCATTTGCATGGTTAGTCATAAAATCCTACATAAAACTTGTGGATCACTGAATATGATATGTTTGATTCCTTGCAGTAGTTTTGTGATATAAAGATGATAATATGTGGGAGGTACTAGTAAACGGTTGTGGTTAGTAATTAATAATTCGTGTTAAGGTTTGTGATTCCTGAAGCATGCACATATAGTCTCTCGTTATGCTATGAAGTTGGCATGATTTATTATTGATTGTCTTCCTTATGAGTGGCGGTCGGGGACGAGTAATGGTCTTTTACTACCAATCTATCCCCCTAGGCGCATGTGATATGTTTCCAATGCATCTATAAATTTTTATTGTTCCATGCTATTATATTATCATTCTTGGATGTTTTACAATCATTTTATATCATTTTTTGGTACTAACCTATTGACATAGTGCCCAGTGCCAGTTGTTGTTTTCTACTTGTTTTTTACATTGCAGGAAATCAATACCAAACGGAGTCCAAACACAACAAAACTTTTTGTGGATTTTTTCTGGACTAGAAGACACAAGATGGGCCGAAGAAGTACCAGAGGGGTGCCCCGAGGGGGGCACAACCCCCAGGCGCACCCAGTTGGGTTATGCCCACCTCGGTGCCTCTCGCACCGCCTCTTTGCTCTACAAATACCCCAATATTCCAAAAACCCTAGGGGAGTCGACAAAAATCAATTCTAGCCACCACAAGTTCCAGAACCACCAGATCCAATCTAGACACCATCATGGAGGGGTTCATCATGTCCATTGGTTCCTTTTTGATGATGCATGAGTAGTTCATTGTAGACCTACGGGTTCGTAGTTAGTAGCTAGATGGCTTCCTCTCTCTCGTTTGATTCTCAATACAATGGTCTCTTCGAGATCCATATGATGTAACTCTTTTTGTGGTGTGTTTGTTGGAATCCGATGAACTTTGAGTTTATTATCAGATCTATGTTTTTATCCATGAAAGTTATTTGAGTCTTCTTTAATCTCTTACATGCATGATTGATTATAGCCTCGTATTTCTTCTCTGATATTTGGGTTTTGTTTGGCCAACTTGATCTATTTATCTTGCAATGGGAAGAGGTGCTTTGTGATGGATTCGATCTTATGGTGCTTGATCCTAGTGACAGAAGGGGAAACGACACTTATGTATCGTTGCTATTAAGGATAACAAGATTGGGTCTATTTATACATAAATAGATCTTGTCTACATCATGTCATCGTTCTTATTGGATTACTCCATTTTTCCATGAACTTAATACACTAGATGCACGCTGGATAGCGGTCGATGTATGGAGGAATAGTAGTAGATGAAAGCAGGAGTCGGTCTACTAATGTTGGACGTGATGCCTATATAATGATTATTGCCTAGCTATCGTCATGATTATTTGAAGTTCTATCAATTTCCCAACAGTAATTGTTTTCCCACCGTTTGCTATTTTTCTCGAGAGAAGCCACTAGTGAAACCTACGGCACCCATGTCTCTTCTTTAATATATTTGCCTTCGCGATCTATTTTTATTTGCTTTTATTTTCAGATCTATTAAACCAATAATACAAAAGTACTTTGCTGCATTTTATTTTATTTGTGATCTATTTATCCAATCTATTACAACTTTCTCACGTCCACTTGCCAATTTCTGGCACCGTTACCCGAAAGGGATTGACAACCCCTTTAACACGTCGGCTTGCGAGTATTTGTTATTTGTGTGCAGGAACTGTTTACGTGGTGTTGTGTGGTTCTCCTACTGGTTTGATAACCTTGATCTCATCACTGAGGGAAATACCTATCATTGTTGTGCTGCATCACCCCTTCCTCTTTGGGCAAATACCGATGTAGTTCTAGAAGACATCATCATGCGTAGTAGTACTTTGCTTCGAGGGCTAATAAACTTTTGCAATAAGTATATGAGTTCTTTATGACTAATGTGGGTCCATGGATTATACGCACTCTTACCCTTTCACAATTTGCTAACCTCTTAGGTACCGTGCATTGCCCTTTCTCACCCCGAGAGTCGGTGCGAATTTCGTTGGTGCATCCAAAACCCGTGATATGATACGCTTTATCACACATAAGCCTTATTATATCTTCCTCAAAACAGCCACCATACGTACCTATTATGGCCCTTCCATTGCCATTCCGAGATATATTTCCATGAAACTTCCACCGCTTCCGTTTTGATGACTTGAGCATTCATTGTCATATTGCTTTGCATGATCGTAAGATAGCTAGCATGATATTTCCATGGCTTGTCCGTTTTTTGATATCATTGTTACGCTAGATCATTGCACATCCTGGTACACTGCCAGAGGCATTCATACAGAGTCATACTTTGTTCTAGGTATCGAGTTGTAATTTTTGTTTCTTTTGAGTTGTAAGTAAATAGAAGTGTAATGATCTTCATTATTTATTATTAGAGCATGTCCTGGAGAGGAATGGAAGATGCAGACTGTGATTCCCCCACAAGTCAGGAGAGACTCCGGACAAATATAAAAAGACAAAGGAAAATAGTTAGGTCAAAAAGAGCACAAGAAAAAAGAAAGAAAAGAAAGAATAGAAAAAAGAGAGAAAAAAAGAGAAGGGGCATGCTAATTCCACACTTGTGCTTCAAAGTAGCACCATGTTTTTCATATAGAGAGTCTTCTATGTTGTCACTTTCATATACTAGTGGGAGTTTTTCATTATAGAGTTAGATGCACACCCACTTAGTTTTCCTGTTGAGCTTTCATACACTTATAGCTCTTAGTGCGTTCACTGCATGGCAATCCCTACTCCTCGCATTGTTATAAATTGATGGGCATCTCCATAGCCTGTTGGTTACCGCGTCGATGTGAGACTTTCTTACCATTTTGTCTTCTATGTATTTAGCCATATCATCATACTCTATTCCACCCATAGTGATATATCCATGGCTTGTGCTAATGTATTGCATGAGGGTTGAAAAAGCTGAAGTGCGTTAAAAAGTATGAACCAATTGCTCGGCTTGTCATCGGGGGCTATGCATGATAAATACTTTGTGTTGAGAAGACAAAGCGTGACAAGACTATATGATTTTGTAGTGATAACTTTCTTTAGTGTTGATATTTTGAAAGACACGATTGTTTGTTGGGATGCCTGAGTATTGATGTCTTTATGTCAAATTATAGACTATTGCTTTGAATCATTTGTGTCTTAATATTCATGACATGATTAGACATATGATCAAGTTTATGCTAGGTAGCATTCCACATCAAAAATTATCCTTTTTATCATCTACCCACTCAAGGACAAGCAGGAATTAAGCTTGGGGATGCAGATACGTCTACGTCGTATCTATAATTTTTGATTGTTTCATGCCAATATTATACAACTTTCACATACTTTTGGCAACATTTTATATGATTTATTGGACTAACCTATTGATCCAGTGCCCAATGCCAGTTCATGTTTGTTGCATGCTTTTCATTTCGCAGAATATCCATATCAAACAAAGTCCAAATGCGATAAAAATTTATGGAGAATTATTTTGGAATATTTGTGATTGTTGGCAGGTGGAATCAACGCAAATGGATGCCCACTGCCTCCACAACCCATCAGGGCGCGCCGGGCACCCCTGGTGCACCTAGGTGTCTTGTGCCCTCCCCGTAAGTCGATTGGGACCCTTCTTCGAGCGAAATAAAGATAACTTCTGGAAGAAAATTGTGTAAAAATTTCAGCGCAATCGGAGTTACGGATCTCCGGGAATTTAAGAAACGATGAAGGGCGAGAAAGCAGGAATGTGAAACAGAAGAGAACAGAGAGTGAGATCCAATCTCGGAGGGGATCCTGCCCCTCCGTTGCCATGGAGGCCATGGACCAGAGGGGAAACTCTCGTCCCATCTAGGGGGAAGGCCAAGGAGGAATAAGAAGGAGGGGGGCTCTCTGCCCCTCTTTCCCGGTGGCGCCGAAGCGCTATCGGGGCAATCATCGTGACGATGATCTACACCAACAACCTCGCCGCTATCAACAGCAACTCTCTCCCCTCTATGCAGTGGTGTAACACCCCTTCTCCCTGCTGTAATCTCTAGTTAATCATGGTGCTCAACACTCTACATTATTTCCCAATGATATGTGGCTATCCTATGATGTTTGGGTAGATCCATTTTGTCCTATGGGCTAATTGATGATCGTGGTTGGTTTGGGTGTATATTTTATTATGGTGCTGTCCTACGATGCCCTTCGTATCACGCAAACGTGAGGGGTCCCCACTGCAGGGTGTTGCAATACATTTATAATTTGCTTATTATCGGTTCCTGGAGTGACAGAAGCCTGAACACGGATAAGTGGGTTATTGCGTATGGGAGTAAAGAGGACTTGATACTTAATGCTATGGTTGGGTTTTACTTTAATGATATTTGGTAGTTGAAGATGCTTGCTAGAGTTCCAATCGTAAGTGCATATGATCCAAGTAGATAAAGTATGTTAGCTCATGCCTCTCCCTCATATAAAATTGCAAGAATGATTACCGGTCTAGTTATCGATTGCCTAGGGACAAATGACTTTCTTGTTGACAAAAGCTATCTATTTTTATTATCTTGCAATTTATTCGTAGTTTTATTCTCACAAATTACTCGTAGTTTTATTCTTGTAAAATAGTTTCATACTTGTTTTAGGTAAAGCAAACATCAAGTGTGCGTAGAGTTGTATTGGTGGTTGATAGAACTTGAAGGAATATTTGTTCTACCTTTAGCTCCTCGTTGGGTTTGACACTCTTATTTATTGAAGAAGTCTACCAATGATCCCTTATACTTGTGGGTTATCACACGTCCTGTGGAAAGACGTCGGCGAACTCTTGCAAAATGTTAGTGACAGCAGGAGGCAAAGAGGGTGGCACGTCCTCAAATGAAAATAATGCCTCTTTGCACATGAAAGCATAGCAAACATATTTGTTGAAATCTAGATCATCAATATCTTATTTGGTGGCAAGCAAAATTCACTTTTCAATTTAATTTCAGAGGCAACATGAGATGATGGTATGTTATTAGGCTTCGTGTGTTGCTCAAATCCTTTGGCCACAATCTGATTTTCACTATTATTTTGCTCCTGATTTTCTTTACTAGCTCTATTAATATCATCTTTCAAAATGGAATCAGGGGACATAGGAAGCAAAGTAATATGTTCATCCTTATGAACAAGAGTATACTGATTGTTTCTACCATGGTGTATTGGCATGGTTGACAGGTAATAAGGAACAAACTTGCATGGGTACCACATCACAATCAACATAATCAGCATATGTAGCGATACTAAAATGCACACAAATAGTACGTGTTACCTTAACCT
The DNA here is from genome assembly GCF_018294505.1 of Triticum aestivum. NCBI lineage: Eukaryota > Viridiplantae > Streptophyta > Magnoliopsida > Poales > Poaceae > Triticum > Triticum aestivum. The sequence goes on along the minus strand of NC_057798.1, from coordinate 614,153,394 downwards.
TGCCTTTGTTGTTGAACCGTTGGATGTAGTAAGGATGCGGATGTGGTCTTGTGGTGAGAGACAACTTCTCCACCATCTCCATGCTAGCCAAGTTGTTGCAGCTCCCTCCATCTATGATGACGCGAAAAGAACATTCCTTCACAACTCCCTTTGTATGGAACGAATTGTGCCTCTGATTTTGCTTAGCTTGTGTGACCTGCACACTCAAAACATGTTGAGTAACTAAACTTTCATACTTGTCAACATCTTCAACAGCCAAGTATTGTGTCTCTTGTTAACAATCATCTTCACCGTGTTCTTCACTTGTAATAAGAGCCATAGTCTCCTCATCATAGTCACTACCAAACTCATACACACCATCCTCAGTAGCAATCATCACACGCTTAGATGGGCATTCTCTTGCACAATGACCTTCACCCTTGCAACGACAACAAATAATATCATGTGTTCGCCATGTTGATGCCATGGATGAAGAAGAGCTCTGTGCAGGCATGGAAGGTGTGCTCTTGACAGATAGTGGTTGTTGTGCATGCTTTCTTGTATCATGGTTGGAGGTGGTAGCTGACGGAGATGTCGGTGCAAAAGAACGTGTGGAAGTAGAGGATGCCTGTGGTCTCCATGATGAAGTTTGTCCTGCGGAAAAGTTAGTTCGTGCCAATGCTTGTCGATCCTACACTTTACCTTCAGCTTTGCAAGCAAGATGAAATAAACGAGTGATATTGTTATACTCCTTATACTCTAATATGCTTTGAACCTCTCTATTTAACCCACCCATAAAACATGCAAGTATAGATTCGTTACCCTCAACAATACCACATCTAATAATTCCAGTTTGAAATTCCTGATAATATTCCTCTATAGATTTTTCCCTGTCTTAAACACTATAATTTTTGAAGTAATTCACGTTTATAATATGGTGGAAGCCAATGAGTACGCATAGCATTTTTTGAACCAGGCCAAGTAGTTGGGATATTATCATGATATAATCTACAATGTTCAGACCACCATGCACAAGCAAAACTAGTGAAAGCACAAACAGTAGCAGCAACACGTCTATCCTTAGGATATTGTAAGCATGTAAAACAATGTTCAATTTCTAATTCGCAAGTAAGATATATATCAGGAATGTATCTACCCTCAAATGGCAGAATATTCAATTTTAGTTTAGGAACATGGTCATGATCTCGTACCTGAGGTGGTGTAGCCCTACTATTGTGATTATTTGCATGTGGGCAAGGCGGGGAGCTCCTCCCTCTGCTCGCCGGTGGAAGAGTGGAGCCAAGTGCAGGCGCAGGAGCACGATGCGCTCTCCCCCAATGGTGGCCAGCGGGCATGGCGCAACTTCGGCTGGCCCGGCAAGATCTTCTTGCCCTCGCTCAAGCGACTCTGGGAGGCAAAGAAGGCAGCCGCCACCAGAGAAGAAGGTGTCGCAGCACAGGTGGTGGCGATGAAGCAGGAGTATGACATGTCATTCATCCTCTCCAACTCATTGATAGAGTACCACCTCCACGTCAAGAAGCCTGGTGTTGATGATGAGTAGATTTAGGTTTTTATTAGGTTTTAAGTTAGTATGAACTATGTTTGTTTCTGTTGAATTTCGACGATGTGTGTGGCATGAACATGTAGTTTAAATTATGCGGTATGTTTTTAGCAAATTTGATCTTTCGTGCCATTCGCGGTACTACAAATTCAATTTATGTATAGTGGTTGATAAGACAGTCTTATCTTAATCCAACGACATAATCTAGAGATGACAGAAAAATATGGTGTACAATGGGTTCTCTCATTATTCCTAAAAATGTGGTGAGAGATTGTTGCTAAGAGATCTCTACTCCTAATGGAGGAGTTGGTAGCATGTTACGGTTTATTTCCGTTCGGTTTTCCTTCATCCCACCACCAACTTGTGCTGATTGTATCTCTCCTCCTACCATCATCTATTTTGGTCTGGTTTGTTCTTTGGTCTCAGGATCTACCACTTCTCCCACAGATTCTTTCAGCTCACCTCTCATGCAACAAAAAAGAAAATGCACACCTCAATCTATTTCCTAGGTCATGAAGCACGCCGCCACCGCCATCGCAGAACCCTCCACCACAAACATCTTGCTCCTACACCGACTGCTACTTCTTGAGCTTGCGTTGGTTTTCCCTTGAAGAGGAAAGGGTGATACGGCAAAGTAGAGATAAGTATTTTCCTTAGTTAAGAACCAGGGTATCAACCCAGTAGAAGGAACACACAGGTCTCCACTTATCGCACCTACACAAACAAAAAATACTTGCACCCAACGCGATAAAAGGGTTTTCAATCTCTTCATGGTTACTTGCAAGGATGGGATCTGATAGAGATGTATATAAAAGATAAGAAAAGTGCAAAATAAGATAAAAGTAAATTAACTGTAGCAACGTATTTTGGGGGTTTTGATTTTGCAGATATGAAAATAATATGATAAAAATAGACTCGGGGCCATAGTTTCACTATAGGCTTTTCTCTTGAAAGAAAGCATACGGTGGGTAAACAAGTTGCTATTGAGCAATTGATAGAAAAGCGAATAATTATGATGATATCCAAGGAAATGATCATGTATATAGGCATCACGTCCGAGACAAGTAGACCGACTCCTGTCTGCATCTACTACTATTACTCCACACATTGACCGCTATCACTACAAAAAAAGACACATCCGTGACATTTTGGGCTGAACAATTTTTTTTCTGTCATGCTTATGACACTTCTATGACGATAATTAACAAAAAATCATGCCAGAAAATGGGCTTTTCGTCCTGGGTGGGCCGGAGACACAGCTGCATGACATTCTTTGGGCCGCCCATGACAGAAAAAAACCGTGGTAGAAGCGAGGGCGAGGAAAATATCGGGGAGTTCCCGGTTACGGTGGGTGGTCGGGACCGAGCGATGCTTGGAGGTTTCCGTGTTTCTCTTGTGTACGCGTGTATGTGCGAGGCATTGGCTAACTGAACACGAGCGATCGCACGTTACTGAACCCAAGCGATCAATACCTTGGCTATTAACTGAACCCGAGCGATTCATTCGCTGCTGACTAAACCCGAACGATTCCTTCGCTGTTGCTGCTAACTAAACCGAGCCATTGATCACTGCTGCTACTTACTGAAGGCGATTAAGCCCCCATGCGAGATGTAGCCAGCCGGTGTTGGGTTGCCTCTCGATGAATAGTCTTCGTTGCTATCGTGTGCGCTGTACATAGAACGATTCAAGACATGGTGAGTCGAGCCAGTTGGTTGGCTGTGGATGAACAGTTCCCAGTGGGGGTGGATGAAAAGGACCCCGTGGTTGTAGGCGGTTGTGGCTGGATGAACAGGACCCCGAGGAGGCCACCACACCCCAGCCGGTTGGGGGTGGATGAACAGGACCCCATGGAGGCTCTATGAACAATAGCTGGTGGAGGCTAGATGAACAGTAGCCCGTGGATGAATAGTAGCTGGTGGGGCTGGAGGAGCTCGACGGTGGATGAACAGTAGCCCATGGAAGCTGGAGCGAGGCAGTAGCCGGTGGATGAACAGGATCCTGTTTCACCATAGGCGCTCGAACACAAGTCCGTTTACTCTGTTTTGTGGTACCCCACAGTCGGTGTCAAAACCGGCGGATCTCGGGTAGGGGGTCCCGAACTGTGCGTCTAAGGCTAATGGTAATGGGAGGCTGGGGACACGATGTTTACCCAGGTTCGGGCCCTCTCGATGGGGGTAATACCCTACTTCCGGCTTGATTGATCTTGATGATATGAGTATTACAAGAGTTGATCTACCACGAGATCGTAGAGGCTAAACCCTAGAAGCTAGCCTATGATCATGATTGTTCTTGTCCTACTGACTAAACCCTCCGGTTTATATAGACATCGGAGGGGGCTAGGGTTACACCAAGTCGGTTACAGAGAAGGAGATCTATACATCCGAATCGCCAAGCTTGCCTTCCACGCCAAGGAGAGTCCTATCCGGACACGGGATGAAGTCTTCAATCTTGTATCTTCATAGTCCAACAGTCCGGCTAAAGTATATAGTCCGGCTGTCCGGATACCCTCTAATCCAGGACTCCCTTAGTAGCCCCCGAACCAGGCTTCAATGACGACGAGTCCGGCGCGCAGATTGTCTTCGGCATTGCAAGGCGGGTTCTTCTCCAAATCCAGAGTACCCGTTGTAGCGAACAGTGTCCCGCTTCCCATCAATGTTGTACTCCTCGGCTTCTATGCTTCAATAATGGCTATCTCCACGTGTCGAGTGAATGCGAGAAGTCGTGGCATTTTTACATTTGCCACCCTGACCCTGTAAGCCAACCGTCTATTTGAAGAGACGGGGATCCTCGGATCCAAATCTCACCATCTTCCCCCTAGCAAGCATTCAACAGAGCGCGCCCGGAAAACACCATTCGATCATGGCCAGTCGCCGCAGCTCCTCCTCTTGCACCCTTAGCTCTAAGCCAGGTGATTGGGAAAGGTGTTCTATCCCCCATAGCCGATTAGTAGAGTTGCGGACCCAAGGGTTTCTTCCACCTGCATACATGGTCCCCATCCGAGCCGGACTAGCCACCTATAATGGCGGGGAACAAGCGGAGAACTTTCCTAACCCATCTCAGGGGGAGCGGGTATGCCTTGTCCCATATTTGCTGAGGGGACTTGGGTTTCCAATCCACCTGTTCCTCCGCGGGCTCCTGGAGTCCTACGGCCTCCAGCTGCATAATTTCACCCCTACCTCCGTACTGCACATCGCAGGTTATGTTGCCCTTTGCGATCTATTTCTGGGCTGCGAGGCTCATTTCGAGCTATGGAAGAGGCTATTCTGCCTCGTCCCTCATAATAAAGAGGGATCTATATATCAAGTGGGCGGAGCCGAAATATGGCCCGTCGCCTAGACCGGATACTTGTCCGACACCCAAAGAAGGCATCCGAAGACTGGCCTTCGGAGTGGTTTTATGTGGAGGACGTTCCCCTTCCGGACCCAATCCGGACGGGCCTTCTAGAGTTCACTAGCGCTCCGCTGAAGAAACACCAAAGCTAGCGCCCTTGGAGCCCCCAGGAGGAAGATAACAGAGAAGTCCTCTACCTGATGGGCAGGATAAAAATACTGGCCCAATCAGGACTGACAATAATCGAAGTTATGTCAATATGCATAATGCGGGGGGTGCAGCCACTTCAATATCGGGGGAAACCCATGTGGCACTTCAATGGAGAAGACGATGCCACCCGCTGCGGTCGTAAAGGTCCGGACTCCGCTACCGCTCTGACAAGAATATTGTCCGATTTGTACAAAGGAGAAGAAGAGGAGTTCCTCCGCATCAAGCCACGGGATGGATTCTCCATGTACAACCCCCCAAGCTGGGTAAGCTATCATCCTTTACTCAACTCTATTCATCCTTGCATCCCTTGTCACAACTATTTACCTTGCTACTTCATAGCAGGAACTGAAAAAGGCCGTGAAAGAGTTCAACAGCCCATCTCCACAGCTAGAGGATCCTAACCGGACTTTCGACACCGGACTTGAAGAAGATCCGGACATATCTGTGGAGCTCGTCGATGGGACATTTTACCTGGCAAGCTGTGACGGCACCATGGTGGCCATCATCGCTGATTATCCCGGATAACTCCCGGTATCACACATAAGCAAAGCCGAAGTCCTAACTTCCGAGAAGGATTCCTTCTTTATGCCATACCTTATGCACATATATTGTACTTTTATAGAAACGACAATTGGGACGCCGCGCCGAGCCCGTGGGGGCTCATCAGCAAAGGGCACCCAGGATAGGCAGGCTTAAGAGGAAGGCGGTTAGGATTGAGATGCCATCGCAGAGGTATAATATAAAACCTGCTCCATGATTATCATCTTTGAAACGTAACATCATCCATTATGTCCTGGTAGAAAGAGTAGTCGCCGGACTATATCCGGAGACCCTACCGGCCACGCCTCCGCCAGCCGGATTCCAGAACCGGCCTCAGTGTGGAGGCAAATGTGGGGACAATGTCGAACCATCCTCCTGCTGAGGATGCGGACAGACTCTCCACTATGAATTCCAAAGTGGAGAGTGCCATGAATCACCGGCGCAGACGGGCCGTACTCTGTGATGGTATTTTTTCCGAAGAGGCGTTCAATGCCTTCAATTTAGGGGACGCGTACGTCCGAGCTGCTCAAGATGGTCTTGCCAGAGCAACGGCCCAGTATGTAAATGATATACAGGTAAGGAAATCTGATAAGTATGTATATCAATAGCCCCCGAGACTTGAAACAATTGGCACAACTGATTTAAGGATCATTGTATGCACAGGATCTCATGGATAAGAATTCCCATTTATCTTAAGAGCTAGAGGAATGCAAGGCCCAGCTGAGGGACGCACTTGCCGAAATAGAGGAATCCAAGAAGGCCTCATCTGGTAATACTTGTCTCAATCCAAGTACGTACACCACTTAATATTTGGCATGCTTTTAGAAATCTAACAATAGATTCCACAGACAACCCCGGAGAGAATCCGGAGATCGTACGAGAGGATGAGCCGCATGCTCGAAGACAGCTAAAGGCTGGTGAGCGTGTGCTTACACAGGTTAGGAGGGAGAAAAACGATCTCCAAGATGCCAATGTCCGGCTGGGCGTCGAATTAGCAGATATTCAGGCCCAACTTGCTGACTCCGTGAAGGAGAATATGAGGCTTTGACGTGGCATTTATAGTAAGTGCTTAAACGAACTGCAGTACAGTTTGGCAATGAAACGCATTAACAGAGTTATGTCTGTAGGTATGCTGACTGGCTGTCCTGAAGAGGAGATGCCCGGATCCGCAGGCGAACTGCTGCAAGATCTCTCAGAACTGCACGAATGAGTTTGGCAGGTGATGGAGGGTATTGCCCAGGCCTTGTGCCCATCCGCTTCCCTGCCAGGAGGCATGGGGGAGCTTGTGGATATGCTCAAGGGAGCTTGGCGGCGCTTCCAATTATGGAAGATATCGGCCCGCCGATAAGGTGCAAGGGAAGCATGGGCCATGGTGAATACGCGATACACCAAGGCTGACCCGAACCATATGGCCCAGGTTGGACCGGTGGGGCCAGATGGGAAAGAGATTCCCGTAAGTCTGGTATATGACAAAGTAGAATTAGCCGCAAAGTATTCCCAATAGGATTGTAGGCTAGACAGCCTGTTGGATGGTAAAGAAGAAGAATTTAGCCAGTCCAATTGACTATGTACTTCAATGGACATATGTTGTCCCTAGCCGGATTGTAAATCATTTGTCTTGGTAGACCTTTTCGCTTCAGCCTCCAGACCCGACAGTCAGAAGTGTATCCGAATACCCACTCAGTTATGTAGAACCGGGGTACGCGTGGAAACCAGGCGTAGGGGTCATAAGTGCTTGAACAGACAAGTACCCAACTAGTTATGTTATATTACATGGTTAGTAAGAAACATCTTCCAGAGAGAATAGTCCCGTTAAGGGTTCCTTTCCCTGGGTACGCATGCATTAATGTGCATGTCCAAACTGCGAACAGAGACGCAGGATACAAAACATCCAGGGGTTTATGTAGTAATAGACAAAAAACATCTTTTGTTCACCGACCGAATATTCCCTTAAGAATGCTAGCTTCCGGCTTCGCCCAGTCTGAGGTACACATCCAGCTGACCCGGTAGTAACAATCACAGAGGTGCTCCCCTTATGCCCTAGCCGAATTAACGGGAACGTAGGGCATAAACACAAGAGCCAGGCAACCCAGCATGGCCAAAACATAAGTCATATCGATGCATATAATGGTGAAGAAAAGGCACATATGGAAAGGTGACGCATATGTGGTGGGCATAAATCCATGAAAATGATTATATTAAGCTTTCGTATAGGAAGCCCCCGGGTATATTGAGCATGCATAGTGCGGCCGGAGCGATCAAAGCATCCATAAAGCAAAGAAAAGAGGAAAAGAAAGAGAAAAAGGGAGGACACAATTAAATGCGGAGGTAGGGGGACGAACTCTGAGTTTGGCACTAGGCGTAGAATCTTCGGAGTCTAGCCGCGTTCCATGGGTTCGGCTCGAGTCTGTTATCTGATGCATTACGCAGATGGTACGCTCCTCTGGTGAGAACTTTATCAATGATGAAGGGACCCTTCCACTTGGGCTTGAGATTGTCCTTCTTCCTCTCCGGTAGGCGTAGAACGAGTTCGCCAACGTTATAAGTTTTGGCCCGTACTTCTCTGCTTTGATACCTTCAAGCCTGCTGCTGATAGAATGTGGAACGGGCTTCGGCTACGTCACGCTCCTCCTCTAGGGCATCTAGATTGTCCTGCCGATCGAGCTCGGCTTCTCTCTCTTCGTACATGCGCACCCGAGGTGAGTCATGAATAATATTGCAGGGCAATACCGCCTATGCGCCATACACCATAAATAATGGTGTGTATCCAGTAGTGCAATTTGGCGTGGTCTGCAGTCCTCATAGTATGGAGTCAAGCTCCTCAACCCAGTGCGTATCTGATTCCTTTAAGGAGCGCACTAGTCTGGTTTTGATGCCGCTCATTATAAGACCATTTGCACGTTCGACTTGACCGTTTGTTTGGGGGTGATAGACAGAGGCGTAATCGAGCTTAATGCCCATATTGGCACACCAAGTTTTCACCTCATCGGCTGTGAAATTTGAGCCATTGTTAGTGACGATGCTGTGGGGGATGTCGTAACGGTGTACAACCCCTGATATGAAGTCTATCACTGGTCCGAATTCAGCCGTTTTAACTAGTTTGGCTTTTATCCATTTGGTGAACTTGTCCACCATGACCAATAAGTATTTTTTCTAATGGCTCCCCCCTTTAAGGGGTCCGACCATATCAAGCCCCCAGACCGCGAAGGGCCAGGTTATGGGGATTGTTTGGAGAGCGGTAGGGGGCATATGGCTCTGATTGGTGAAAAGTTGGCAACAGACGCAATGTTGGACAAGGTCCTGTGCATCTGCTCGGGCTGTCGGCTAGTAAAAACCTGTACGGAAGGCCTTGTTTACAAGTGCCTGAGCTGCGGCGTGGTGACTGAGGGAGTCCTGGATAAGGGGGTATCCGGACAGCTGGAGTATGTACTTTGGCTGGACTGTTGGGCTATGAAGATACAAGATAGAAGACTCCGTCCTGTGTTCGAATGGGACTCTCCTTTGCATGGAAGGCAAGCTTGGCGATTCAGATGATAGATCTCCTTCTCTGTAACCGACTCTGTGTAACCCTAGCCCCCTCCGATGTCTATATAAACCGGAGGGTTTAGTCCGTAGGACAACAACAATCATACCATAGGGTAGCTTCTAGGGTTTAGCCTCTACGATCTCGTGGTAGACCAACTCTTGTAATACTCATATCATCAAGATCAATCAAGCAGGAAGTAGGGTATTACCTCCATCGAGAGGGCCCGAACCTAGGTAAAACATTGTGTCCCTAGTCTCCTGTTACCATTAGCCTTAGACGCACAGTTCAGGACCCCCTACCCGAGATCCGCCGGTTTTGACACCGACATTGGTGCTTTCATTGAGAGTTCCAATGTGTCGTCATGATAAGGCTTGATGGATCGTCTCGTTGTCAAGGACAACATCACCTCTGGGGGAGCCCTAGCCCTAGGCCAAACTCTCCAGCTGGGCGGCTTCGTTATGACCGCCCGATTGGCTGTCGCGCCGACGATGACTTCTCAGGTCATCGAAAACAGCCTCCACGTCAATTCGGAAATCGCCGAACAGATGAGCTATTGGATCGCATCGCCGCCCTGGGTGTTGCTACAAACTATGATCGGATCGGGCTTAAACCAGACCAAAGGGAGATTTATTCTCCGCCGGTCACCCATGAGATAGCGATAGTGGAAGGCATCATACGAATTCTCCCTCTATTTTGAGGATGAACTATGTCCGGATTTTCGAGCTCTCTGAGCCGGACACCCTCTCGCGAGAGGACACGACTGTCGGTGTCAAAACCGGTGGATCTCGGGTAGGGGCTCCTGAACTGTGCGTCTAAGGCTAATGGTAACAGGAGAGTGGGAACATGATGTTTTACCCAGGTTCGGGCCCTCTCGATGGAGGTAATACCCTACTTACTACTTGATCGATCTTGATGATATGAGTATTAAAAGAGTTGATCTACCACGAGATCATAGAGGCTAAACCCTAGAAGCTAGCCTATGGTATGTTTGTTGTTCTTCTACGGACTAAACCCTCCGGTTTATATAGACACCGGAGGGGGCTAGGGTTACACAGAGTCGGTTACAGAGAAGGAGACCTGCATCCAAATCGCCAAGCTTGCCTTCCACGCAAAGGAGAGTCCGATCTGGACACGGGACGAAGTCTTCAATCTTGTATCTTCATAGTCCAACAGTCCGGCCAAAGTACATAGTTCTGCTGTCCGGATACCCCCTTATCCAGGAATCCCTCAGTAGCCTGATAACCCACAAGTGTAGGGGATCGCAACAACTTTCGAGGGTGAAGTACAACCCAAAATTATTGATTCGACACAAGGGGAGCCAAAGAATATTCTTGAGTATTAGCAGTTGAGTTGTCAATTCAACCACACCTAGTAACCTAGTATCTGTAGCAAAGTATTTAGTAGCAAGAGTGGTATGATAGTAATGGTAACAGTAGCAAGAATAAAGATAAATGTTTTCGGGTTTTTGTAATAGTTGTAATAGTAGCAACGGAAAAGTAAATTAGCGAAGAACAATATATGAAAAGCTCGTAGGCAATGGATCAGTGATGGATGATTATGCCGGATGCAATTCCTCATGCAATAGTTATAACATAGGGTGATATAGAACTAGCTCCAATTCATCAATGTAATGTAGGCATGTATTCCGTAATTAGTCACACGTGCTTATGGAAAAGAACTTGCATGCCATCTTTTGTCCTACCCTCCCGTGGCAGCGGGGTCCTAGTGGAAACTAAGGGATATTAAGGCCTCCTTTTAATAGAGAACCGGACCAAAGCATTAACACATAGTGAATACATGAACTCCTCGAACTACGGTCATCACCGAGAAGTATCCCAATTATTGTCACTTCGGGGTTGTCGGATCATAACACATAATTGGTGACTATAGACTTGCAAGATAGGATCAAGAACACACATATATTCATGAAAACATAATAGGTTCAGATCTGAAATCATGGCACTCGGGCCCTAGTGACAAGCATTAAGCATAGCAAAGTCATAGCAACATCAATCTCAGAACATAGTGGATACTAGGGATCAAACCCTAACAAAACTAACTTGATTACATGGTAAATCTCATCCAACCCATCACCGTCCAGCAAGCCTACGATGGAATTACTCACGCACGGTGGTGATCATCATGAAATTGGTGATGGAGGATGGTTGATGATGATGACGGCGACGAATCCCCCTCTCCAGAGCCCCGAACGGACTCCAGATCAGCCCTCCCGAGAGAGATTAGGGCTTGGTGGCGGCTCCGTGTCGTGAAACGCGATGAAACTTTCTCCTCGATTTTTTTCTCCCGGAGACGGTATATATGGAGTTGGAGTTGAGGTCGGAGGAGGTCCGGGGGGCCCATGAGATAGGAGGTCCCGCCCCTAGGCGGGGCGCCCCCTGTCTTGTGGACAGCCCGTGGGCCCCCTGACCTTGATTCGATCGCCAAAAATTCTTATTAAATCTGAAAAGTGCCTCCGTGGATTTCCAGGACATTCCGAGAACTTTTCTTTTCTACACATAAAACAACATCATGGCAGTTCTGCTGAAAACAGCGTCAGTCCGGGTTAGTTTCATTCAAATCATGCAAGTTAGAGTCCAAAACAAGGGCAAAAGTGTTTGGAAAAGTAGATACGTTGTAGACGTATCAACTGCCCCAAGCTTAAACCTTTGCTTGTCCTCAAGCAATTCAGTTGACAAACTGAAAGTGATAAAGAAAAACTTTTACAAACTCTATTTGCTCTTGTTGTTGTAAACATGAAAAGCCAGCATTCAAGTTTCAACAAATATTATGAACTAACCATACTCACAATAACACATAGGTCTCACAATTACTCATATCAATAGCATAATCAGCTAGTGAGTCATAATAATAAAACTCGGATAACAACACTTTCTCAAAATAATCATAACATGATATAACAAAATGGTATCTCGCTAGCCCTTTCAAGACCGCAAAACATAAATTCAGAGCACCTTTAAAGATCAAGGACTGACTAAACATTTTGATTCATGGTAAAAGAGATCCAGTCAAGTCATACCCAATATAAACCAATAATAATGAATGCAAATGACAGTGTGCTCTCCAGCGGGTGCTTTTAATAAGAAGGATGATCACTCAACATTAAAGTAAATAGATAGGCCCTTCACAGAGGGAAGCAGGGATTTGTAGAGGTGCCAGAGCTTGATTTTAAATAGAGATTGAAAACCATTTTGAGCGGCATACTTTCACTGTCAACGCAACAACTATGAGATGGCTGTATCTTCCATACTATATGCATTATAGGCAGTTCCCAAACAGAATGGTAAAGGTTTATACTCCCCCAACCACCAACAAGCATCAATCCATGGCTTGCTCGAAACAACGAGTGCCTCCAACATACAACAGCCCTGGGGGAGTTTTGTTTAATTATTTTGATTTGCTTTGATCTTTTTGGATCATGGGACTGGGCATCCCGGTTACCGGCCCTTTCTCGTGAATGAGGAGCGGAGTCCACTCCTCATGAGAATAACCCACCTAGCATGGAAGATATAGGCATCCCTAGTTGAAACATGAGCCGCTCGAGCATACAAAACAGAATTTCATTTGAAGGTTTGGAGTTTGGCACATATAAATTTACTTGGAACGGCAGGTAGATACCGCATATAGGAAGGTATAGTGGACTCATATGGAACACCTTTGGTGTTTAAGGAGTTTGGATGCACAAGCAGTATTCCCGCTTAGTACAGGTGAAGGCTAGCAAAAGACTGGGAATCGACCAACTGAGAGAGCGACAACAGTCGTAAGCATGCATTAAAATTAATTCACACCGGATACAAGCATGAGTAGGATATAATCCACCATGAACATAAATATCGTGAAGGCTATGTTGATTTGATTCAACTACATGCGTGAACATGTTCCAAGTCGAGTCACTCAATTCATTCAAAGGAGGATACCATCCCATCATATCACATCATAATCATTCTAATAGCATGTTGGCACGCATGGTAAACCATTATAACTCATAGCTAATCAAGCATGGCAGAAGCAACTATAATCTCTAAGTGTCATTGCAAATATGTTTATTTCATAATAGCTGACTCAGGAATGATGAATCATCATATTTACAAAAACAAGAGAGGTCGAGTTCATACCAGCTTTTCTCATCCCAATAAGTCCATCATATAACGTCATTATTGCCTTTCACTCACACGACCAAACGAAGTGTATAATAATAGGAGTGCACGTGCATTGGACTAAGCTGGAATCTGCAAGCATTCAACTCAAGAGAGAAGACAAGTAATATGGGCTCTAAATATAAATAATCAATCATGCATATGAGAGCCACTAAGCATTTTCAATATGGTCTTCTCGACCCCCAGAGAAAGAAAATAAAATAAAACTATTTACACGAGAAAGCTCCCAACAAGTAAAAGAAGAACGAGATTTTTTTTGGGTTTTTATTTTAATTTCTACTACAAGCAAGGAAATTAAACTAACTATTTTTTTGGTTTTTCTTAAGGTTTATCAAACACACAAGAAGAAAACTAGAAAAAAGAGATTTAAACTAGCATGGATAATACAATGAAAGAGTATGAGTACCGACGACTAGTGTGTGAACATGAATGTAAAGTCGGTGAGAAATACGTACTCCCCTAAGCTTAGGCTTTTGGCCTAAGTTGGTTTAATACCAAGGACCACCTGGCTGATATCCATAAGTGAAACTGGGATTGTACTGAGATGTAGAGGCAACGGCCTCCTGGGCAGCAGCGTGTTGGCGAGCTGCCTCCATTCCCCTCTCATATTCAGTGGCTTCTTCCCTGGTGATAAAATATCCTCCTCTTGCCTGATAATAAAAAAAGGTAGGGGGCATGAAGAGTGACAGGGACGACGTTGCGTCTATCATAGATTAGTCGATAATGGAGGAATTGTTCATTCCTCTCAAGAAATTGATGATCAAACATAGCTTCTTTATCTAAATAAGTAGGAGGTACAATCATATCCCCCTCTCGTGGAGCTATATTAAGAAAATTTGCCACACGGGTTGCATAAATTCCTCCAAAGAAATTTCCCTTTTTACTATTATTATGCAACCTACGTGCAACTATTGCCCCCAAGTTATAACCTCTGTAACCAGACACAACACTCGTGAGGACACAAAGATCAGGGGCACACAAGTGACTTACTTCGTCCTTACCGTTAATGCATTTACCAATAAAGAGAGCAAAGTAATGTATAGCAGGAAAATGAATGCTCCCTATGGTAGCTTGTGTTACGTCCCTAGGTTCTCCCACAGTAATACTAGCAAGAAATTTTTTAACTTCAGATTTGGGAGGATCATTAATATTACCCCACTGCGGGAGTTTGCAAGCAGTTGTAAAATCCTCTAAATCCATGGTATAAGATGTATCATAAATATAAAACATGACACTAGAAGAATTACGCGCAGAAATATATTCGAACCTCCGCACAAAGGAATCGGTCAATTGATAATATTGAGGGAACTTATCTTGTAAGAAGTCCTCCAGCTCGGCATTACGCACATACGCGTCAAATTCTTCCTTAAAGCCTGCTTCGACCATAAAATCATCGGATGGCCATTCACAAGCCCATACAATTGCGTCCCTTGGAAAATTAACATCTTGTTCACGTATAGCAATTCTTGGCCCTTTCTTTGCTGAGGAACCTCCTTGGTACATTCTTCTAAGCATATTTCTTTTTCTGAAAAAATATGAAATTTTAGTAACTTAAAAATAGAAGTGAATAAAAGTAAACAAGATTGATAGCAACTACTCCTACAAGTGCCTTGACCCTATATCAGGCATTGGAATTTCTTGGGACCTCAAAAAATTAACATGTAAGCTCAAGAACAGGGTCACCAAGGCAGCAAGGATTTGCAATGAATAAAGCACTAGAACAAAAACTAATTGGACCAATGGAGGAGTCACATACCAAGCAACAATCTCCCAAAGTAGTTTTGCGGATGGAGCTTTAAGCTAAGAGATCGAAAATCGCAGCAAAACGAGCTAGAACTCGTGCTTGAGATGGATGGGGATTTTTTGGGTAGAAGATGAAGTGTGTGGGTGCTCGCATAAGTGGAGGGGAGTCACCAGGGGCCCACGAGACAAGGGGGCACGCCCTACCGGGGGGGCTCCTCTCTCATGGCCTGGTGCTTGGCCCTCCTACAGTGTTTTCAGTGCCTAAAATCCTCAAATATTCCAGAAAAAATCATACTAAATTTGCAGGGCATTTGGAGCATTTTTATTTTTGGACTAATTTTTTATTGCACGGATAAATCAGAAAACAAACAGATAAGACTATTTTTTTCTTTATTTATTCTAAATAACAGAAAGTAAAAGGAGGGTACAGAAGGTTGTGCCTTCTAGTTTCATCCATCTCGTGATCATCAAAATGAATCCACTAACAAGGTTGATCAAGTCTTTTTAACAAACTCATTCCGAATAACACGGAACCGGAGAAATTTCGAATAACACTAAGTTACCTCAACGGGGATATGAAAATCCCCAACAATAAGAATATCATACTTTTTCTTGACAGTAGGGAGAGGAAATTCAAAACCTCCAAAAATCATAGTTGGAACTTTTTCAATAGAATTGATGCTATGAACTTGAGATTGTTTCCGCGGAAAGTGTACCGTATGCTCATTACCATTAACATGAAAAGTGACACTGCATTTGTTGCAATCAATAACAGTCCCTGCAGTATTAAGAAAAGGTCTACCAAGGATAATAGACATACTATCATCCTCGGGAATATCAAGAATAACAAAGTCCGTTAAAATAGTGACATTTGCAACCACAACAGGCACATCCTCACAAATACCGACAGGTATAGCAGTTGATTTATCAGCCATTTGCAAAGATATTTCAGTAGGTGTCAACTTATTCAATTCAAGTCTACGATATAAAGAGAGAGGCATAACACTAACACCGGCTCAAAAATTACACAAAGCAGTTCTAACATAATTTCTTTTAATGGAGCATGGTATAGTTGGTACACCCGGATCTCCAAGTTTCTTTGGTATTCCACCCTTAAAAGTGTAATTAGCAAGCATGGTGGAAATTTTAGCTTCCGGTATCTTTCTTTTATTTGTGATGATATCCTTCATATATTTAGCATAAGGATTTGCTTTAAGCATATCAGTTAAGCGCATACGTAAGAAAATAGGTCTAATCATTTTAGCAAAACGCTCAAAATCCTCATCATCCTTTGACTTGGATGGTTTAGGAGGAAAGGGCATGGGTTTCTGAACCCATGGTTCTCTTTCTTCACCGTTCTTCCTAGCAACAAAATCTCTCTTATCATAACGTTGATTCTTTGATTGTGGGTTATCAAGATCAACAGCAGGTTCAATCTCTACATCATTGTCTTTGCTAGGTTGAGCATCAACATGCACATTATCATTAACATTATCATTAGGTTCATGTTCATCACCTGATTGTGTTTTAGCATCAGAAATAGAAATATCATTGGGATTCCCAGGTGTGTCTACAGTAGGTTCACTAGAAGCATGTAAGGTTCTATCATTTTTCTTCTTCTTCTTCTTAGAAGAACTAGGTGCCTCTAAATTATTTCTCTGAGAATCTTGCTCGATTCTCTTAGGGCGGCCTTCAGGATACAAAGGTTCCTGAGTCATTCTACCAGTTCTAGTATCCACTCTAACAACAAAGTCATTTTTATTATTCAATTCATCAAGCAAATCATTTTGAGCTTTGAGTACTTGCTCAGCTTGAGTAGCAACCATAGAAGCATATTTGCTAACGCTGTGAAGTTCATCTTTAACTCTAGCTAGATTATCACCTACGCGTCCTATCTCGAAAGCATTATTCTTTAACTCTCTACCAACATAAGCATTAAAACTTTCTTGTCTATCCATAAAGTCATCAAATTCATCTAAGCATGGGCTATGAAATTTAGTAGAGGGTATTTCAAAATTTTCGTATCTATAGAGAGAATTTACCTTCACTACCTGTGTCGGGTTATCAAGACAATGTGGTTCTTCAGGCGGTATATTCAGACCATGTATTTCTTCAATAGGAGGTAAATTCTTAACATCTTCAGCTTTAATACCTTTTTCTTTCATTGATTTCTTTGCCTCTTGCATATCTTCAGGACTGAGAAATAAAACACCTCTCTTCTTCGGAGTGGGTTTAGGAATAGGCTCAGGAGTTGGCTCAATTGGTTCAGGAATTACTTCAGGAACCGGCTCGGGAAGAGTCCAATTATTTTCATTAGTCAACATATTATTCAATAGTATTTCAGCTTCGTCGACTGTTCTTTCCCTGAAAACACAACTAGCACAACTATCCAAGTAGTCCTTGGAAGCATCGGTTAGTCCATTATAAAAGATATCAAGTATTTCATTTTTCTTAAGATGATGATCAGGCAAAGCATAAAGCAACCGGAGAAGCCTCCCCCAAGCTTGTGGGAGACTCTCTTCTTTGATTTGCACAAAATTATATATTTCCCGCAAGGCAGCTTGTTTCTTATGAGCAGGGAAATATTTAGCAGAGAAGCAATAAATCATATCCTGGGGACTACACACACAACCAGGAGCAAGAGAATTATACCAAGTCTTAGCATCACCCCTTAATGAGAACGGAAATATCTTAAGGATATATAAATAGTGAGACTTCTCATCATGAGTAAATAGGGTGGCTATATCATTCAACTTGGTAAGATGTGCCACAACAGTTTCAGATTCAAGGCCATAAAAAGGATCAGATTCAACTAAAGTAATAATATCAGGATCAACAGAGAATTCATAATCCTTATCAGTAACACAGATAGGTGAAGTAGCAAAAGTAGGATCAGGTTGCATTCTAGCATTAAGAGACTGCTACTTCCATTTAGCTAATAATTTCTTAAGATCAGATCTATCATTGCAAGCAAGAATTTCCATAGCAGCTTTTTCATTCATAACATAACCCTTAGGAACAACAGGTAAAACATAATCATTGGGGGAACGTTCATCATCACTATCATCAATAGCATCTTCAATATTTTCATTGCCCCTAACTCTAGCAAGTTGTTCATCAAGAAATTCACCTAATGGCAAAGTAGTATCACACACAAAAGTAGTTTCATTATGCATAGAAGAAGTGGCATCATCAATAACATGTCACATATCAGAATTCATAGCAGTAGCAGGTTTAGGTGTCGCAAGCCTACTAATAACGGAAGGAGAATCTAGTGCAGAGCTAGATGGCAGTTCCTTACCTCCCCTCATAGTTGAGGGCAAAATCTTGGTCTTAGTGTCTTTCAAGTTCTTCATAGTGATCAACATATATAAATCCTATGCTCCTCGGCAACGGCGCCAGAAATTAGTCTTGATAACCCACAAGTGTAGGGGATCGCAACAGCTTTCGAGGGTGAAGTACAACCCAAATTTATTGATTCAACACAAGGGGAGCCAAAGAATATTCTTGAGTATTAGCAGTTTAGTTGTCAATTCAACCACACCTGGATAACTTAGTATCTGCAGCAAAGTATTTAGTAGCAAGAGTGGTATGATCATAATGGTAACAGTAGCAACAATAAAGATAAATGTTTTTGGGTTTTTGTAATAGTTGTAACAGTAGCAACGGAAAAGTAAATAAGCGAAGAACAATATATGAAAAGCTCATAGGCAATGGATCAGTGATGGATGATTATGCCGGATGCGATTCCTCATGCAATAGTTATAACATAGGGTGATATAGAACTAGCTCCAATTCATCAATGTAATGTAGGCATGTAGTCCGTAAATAGTCACACGTGCTTATGGAAAAGAACTTGCATGACATCTTTTGTCCTACCCTCCCGTGGCAGCGGGGTCCTAGTGGAAACTAAGGGATATTAAGGCCTCCTTTTAATAGAGAACCGGACCAAAGCATTAACACATAGTGAATACATGAACTCCTCAAACTACGGTCATCACCGAGAAGTATCCCGATTATTGTCACTTCGGGGTTGTCGGATCATAACACATAATAGGTGACTATAGACTTGCAAGATAGGATCAAGAACACACATATATTCATGAAAACATAATAGGTTCAGATCTGAAATCATGGCACTCGGGCCCTAGTGACAAGCATTAAGCATAGCAAATCATAGCAACATCAATCTCAGAACATAGTGGATACTAGGGATCAAACCCTAACAAAACTAACTTGATTACATGGTAAATCTCATCCAACCCATCACCGTCTAGCAAGCCTATGATGGAATTACTCACGCACGGCGGTGAGCATCATGAAATTGGTGATGGACGATGGTTGATGATGACGACGGCGACGAATCCCCCTCTCCGGAGCCTCGAACGGACTCCAGATCAGCCCTCCCGAGAGAGATTAGGGCTTGGCGGCGGCTCCGTGTCGTGAAACGCGATGAAACTTTCTCCTCGATTTTTTTCTCCCTGAGACGGTATATATGGAGTTGGAGTTGAGGTTGGAGGAGGTCCAGGGGGCCCACAAGATAGGAGGGCGCGCCCCTAGGGGGGCTGTCTCGTGGACAGCCCATGGGCCCCCTGACCTTGATTCTTTTGCCAAAAATTCTTATTAAATCTGAAAAGTGCCTCCGTGGATTTCCCGGACATTCCGAGAACTTTTCTTTTCTACACATAAAACAACATCATGGCAGTTCTGCTGAAAACAGCGTCAGTCCGGGTTAGTTTCATTCAAATCATGCAAGTTAGAGTCCAAAACAAGGGCAAAAGTGTTTGGAAAAGTAGATACGTTGGAGATGTATCATAGCCCCTGAACCAGGCTTCAATGACGATGAGTACGGCGCGCGGATTGTCTTCGGCGTTGCAAGGCGGGTTCCATCTCCGAATACTCCAAGATAAATTCTGGACACAAGGACCGTGTTCGGCTCTGCAAGACAAACTTCACATACCACCGTAGAGAGAACAATAATCCACGAGTCTGATCCGCTGACAACCCTTTGTTGCATGACACCATGCTACGGCCCAGCTTTTATTTCGAACCGTTTTTATGACCAGCTACCGCACACATCGCGAGGCGGTTTCTTTGGCACGTCTTGTCAAAGTAGAGATCGTGTTCCCCTTATTGCGGGATCCTCATCAATATGGGTATGGGTAACCCAACCGTGCCAGCAATCGCGCTTGGAAAATGAGTAATTTTGACAGGCAAGTGGGGAGGCGCACATTTTTTCACCAGCTTTATAAAGGGATAAGGATTCCCCGTTTCCACCCATGCCTTCTTCCTCCTTTGCTCATCCGTTCTCGCACTCTTGAGCCCCAGCGCCCAAGTTCTCACCTTCTCCATAGGACCATCCACAGCATGTCCGGAGCGGGAGGCAAGTGGATGGCCTCCTCTGTCACGGAGGAGGATATCACCAAGCTTCGGGCAGTCGGATACCTGGCCAAAAACATTGCGCACAAGCTCCCGGCGGGAGGGACAGATCACCCCTACCCCAAAGTCTCGGGAGAGAGTAGTATTCCTCCATCATTTCATCCGCGGACTAGGATTTCCACTCCACCCGTTCGTCCGAGGGCTCATGTATTACTATGGGCTAGATTTCCATGATCTAGCCCCAAATTTCGTCCTCAACATCTCGGCATTCATCGTCGTGTGCGATGCCTTCCTCCGCATCAGGCCCTACTACGGCCTGTGGCTGAAAATCTTCTGCGTGAAGCCAAAGATTGTTAGCGGCCAGCAGGCGGAGTGCAGAGGCGCCATGGTGGGCAGAATGCCCAACGTCACATGGCTTGACGGCTCCTTTGTGGAGACCGTGAAAGGGTGGCAGTTAGGGTGGTTCTACATCACCAAGCCACGTGACACCAATTGGGTGGCGGCCCCCAAATTCCGATACAGAATTCCCATGCGGCTCACCTATTGGGAAAAGAAGGGCCTGGCCTCGGGCAAACCTAAGAAGCTGATCGGACTCGAGACCTGCATCAAAAGTATGAGGGACAAGAAGATCAAACTTGTCAACCTGGTCCAGGTCATGCTCGTCCGCCAGATTCTACCGTGTCAAAGACGGGCATTCAATATGTGGGAGTTTGATCTGGCCGAACACCAGATGCTGCATGAGCTCTTCGACATGACGTATAAGGATGTCTGGAAGGTGCTGTTCAAGACCGGCGAAGTTCCTCCTCCCATTTCCGAGGACTGCGGGCTCAGTGCAAAGCGCCTCGCCAATCCGGTAAGTCCTCCTACCATCATAAGATGCACCTTTCCCACCATATTCTTGGGAGGATTTTAAGTCACCATGCTGACAAAACAGGTTTACATGGAGACGGCGGAGCAGATCGACTGTCCGGCTCCACTGCCCGAAGATCCAGCGACCGCAGTCCTAACGGAGATGCTGGCTCCGGCACCTTACAAGGTGCCGGAGAAGAAGGCCGAAAAGAAGGCCACGGGGACCAGGAAGGGTCTCCGGCGTGAGGTCGCACCGGACGCCTCGCCCGAAGACGACGAGGCGCACTCCTCCCATGAAGGGGAGGAGAAGAAGAGGAAGAGGGTCGCCCCATCCGGGGAGGCCGAAGGGTCCAAGAAAGCGGCCGCAGGGACCAGGAAGGGTCTCCGGCGCCAGGCCGTGATAGACTCATCGTCAGAGGACGGCGAGGCAGATTCCTCCCATGGAGCCGGGGGGAAACACGAAGAAATGCCCCCTCCCCGCACGGGGGAGGAGAAGAAATGGAAATCCGCCCTACAAGGGGAGGCTAGGATGCCAAAGAAGGGAAAGGTATCCCTTCCGGACCACTCCACCACAACCGCCTATAGCGAGGAGGAGTGGCTGCCCAGGGAGAAGCCCCAGGCGAAGTCGTAAGTATCTGCACTCTGTAACAACTTCCGCGCGGCTCTGACTTTCTGGTTCGTAATGACACCGAACACATGTATGCAGTCCGGCCGGGTCCAATCTCGGGGTATCCTCTTCGGATGGGTCCTTGAGTGCGTCAGAGATGGATTCACTCTCGACGGCCACCTCCCCTCGACCTGCGGATGACACCGAGGTGTTGTCCCAAAGGATACCCAAGTAGGGGGCAATGATTCCGGAGACGCCCCAAGGCGAATCCCAGACGCCGGGCGCATGGTGGGTAAGATCCCCATGGATTATGCGGGCGGGAGCCGCAGCAAGTCCCTCTCTCCGCTGACTACTGCACCGGAGCCTTCACAGGTTTCGGATTCAAGTGAGCAGCCCCTCGCTAAGGAGGGTGAGCCGGCCATGCCGATGACCTCCGCCAAGCCAGAGGCATCGGATAATTTGCTGGAAGTGCTTCGCAGCGCTTCCATCAACGAAGAGCACCGTACTCTCATGGGTACGGTGATTGAGAAGGTCCGGTCCACCAAAAGCGGATTGACTGAAGCCTGCACCAGCCTCCTAATAGGCTTTGAGGTAAGTAATGAAAAGTGTGAGAAAATATCACCTAATAGAAAGTAGCACCTGATACTCTGTTTGGTGTTCGGAAAGACAAAGCCAAACGGAGGGTCAATTTGTAATCCGTAGGAGTCTAACAATACTTGTCTATGTTAATAAGCAAGCGCTGCTGCTAACCGCTGCTGCGCGCACAGCTGAGGTCGCCGGACTCAAGCAGGACCTGGGGCAGGCCAAAGAGGAGCTCAGCCTCGTGAAGAGGCAGCTCGAGGAGAACAAAGGTAAGTGATACCCCGTCTGTGTGTAGAGGAGAAAATTGATGATGCTAACGAGAAGCATTATGATTTTTGACAGGGGAGGCAACCGAAGTGGCGGCCCTGAAGAAAGCGTTGTCCGAAGCCGAAGCCAAGGCGGCCACAGAGCGCACCAAGCGTGAGAAACAATATTCTCGGGTGGGGGAGGTACAGCAAGAGCTCCAGGAGTTCGGCAAGAAGTTCGAGTCCTTGGAGCATGACTTCAAGACGCATACGTCCGAGCTTGCCAAAGCCCTTGAGAGTGCGAAAAATGCCAAGGCCGAAGCCCAAAAGGCCCTCCAGGAAATCCAGGCGGCCAAGAAGATAGCGGCGGGTAAGGCATTCGTTATGCAAAGCAAGCGTGTGGAGGAGACATTTCTTTTACTCACCCGCATTCAGAGCTCTCTAGGGGCATTCGCAGATCTACCATGCAGCATATCGGATGTCGCGGAGTTCTACTGTGCCAAAGAGGGGAGCTCTATGGAGAAGCTGTTCTGGTCCCAGTATACTGGAGCCAAACACCCAATGTCCTTGAGTGACCAACTGAAGCAATTGGTCGAACTCCACAGGATGGCCGAACTAGTCATGAAGGACCTCATAGTCTGGATGTGGCCTGGTGAGCCCCTTCCTGACAGCTACTTTGGCCTTATAAAGCGGATGGTAAGTGCTTGTCCGCGGCTTGAAGTTATCAAGCAGTCCGTCTGTATTGAGGGTGCCCGCCAGGCCTTTGCCCGCGCGAAGATGCATTGGGCCAAACTGGACGCTGAGAAGCTGGTGAAGGACGGACCCTCGGAGGGTAAGGAGCATCGCTACCCTGAGAAATATTATGATGGCGTCATGAAAGGCGCTCGCCTTGTGGCCGATGAATGCACCAAGAACTTAATCTTTGAGTGAATGGACTTATGTCGTCTTTGTAATATGAGAACGAGTTTGTGTATGCTATATAATGCTTTGCTGATTTAAAATATTACCTTCTGTGCGGCCGTTTATTAAATTCTGAGAGTAGGCCAGTCATCGGCTTCCGCCCCCGTGTAGCTAGTATAGGGGTGTTCATGGAAAACCCAAACACTCTTTATCCAAGTTTTTGGTCCTTTAAGGAGGTGTTTGGCACAGCGAATGAGGCAATCGCACTATGCGGCTTTATAACTCTCACTTGGCCATAGAAGTCTATAATTTTAAATTTTGGCGAAGCCCCTAGTTCGGAAGGCCGAACTGGGGCGCTATACACACCCAAATCAAACAAGGCCGATTCCTCGCCTTAAGCGGAGAAAATCTTTAAGGATTTAGTACCTATCGAACAGCGACCAGCTCTCGCCGCATCATGACGGTCAGTTTTCGTCTTTCTCTACTGAGGTGCTCGTCCGAAAGAACCAGGACACAATTGCAATAGTTCTTTCTGCGCTACCTTAGCCGTTATAACGGAATGTAAGCTACCAAAACAAGGGAGCCGGGCTAACCCAACTATTGACCCAAGACATGATTCAGAGTTGATGCATATAATGCTATAAGTTCGGGGTGCCGCATTGTCGAAAGTGTTCGGACTTTTATTGCCATGTTATGGGGCTCAATAAAAAGTCCCTGGCGAACTGATCGTACCGAAGTGTATGGATCCAACATTAAATAAATATTCAAGGGAAAATATGAAGATAGTAATAAGAAGCTGACGATGTATACTATTTCCCATTGTTATTTGGATAATACGGCAAGGCGTATGTGTACAATTAAAGTATTTAAGTAGAAACAAGTAGGACTATTTGACATGTCCTATCCAAGGGCAAGCTGCATGCGGGTATGTAAAAACAGGTATAACGATCATTGACAGAGACCACCTGGGTATCCCCTTGTGTGCAAAGCCTCTTGCCTCCTTGGTGTTCCCCCCAGTGATGAGTCCGGTAGTCCGATTATCTGAAGGGGCTGCCCGAAAGTAGGGTCCTGAAAAGAAAGAAAGTAGAAGGGTGTGCGGGCCTTGTGGAGGCTAAACCGCGTTGTGAGCTGCGCCGTTGACTCACCTCCGGCTATGCCCATGGTATTTTGAGTGCGTAGTTGTGTACGCGTGGCACAAATGCCTCCTCAATGGGGCTGGGGCGAAGGCCGGATTGCTAATTGAGCTCTTGGCGTGCCTGACCATCCTGCTGCGGGGTGGTCTGGACTCGCTTGACGGTGTTCGGGGTTGTTATTGCCGAATGGGCTGTCTGTCGAAGAAGGCTGCTTTGTACTTCTGTCACAAGGGCCGCAGTGTGATCTTCCGTACGGAGGGAGTGGTCTGTGTTTCCATTGACTGTTATAACCCCGCGGGGTCCTGGCATCTTGAGCTTAAGGTATGCATAGTGTGGTACCACATTGAATCGAGCGAACACAGTTCGTCCCAGGAGTGCATGATAGCCACTACGGAAAGGGACGATATCGAAGATTAATTCCTCGCTTCGGAAATTATCCGGAGATCCAAACACCACTTCCAGTGTTATTGAGCCCGTACAGCAGGCCTCTACCCCTGGAATTACACCTTTAAAGGTGGTTTTGGTTGGTTTGATCCGTGATGGATCGATGCCCATTTTGCACACTGTGTCCTAATAGAGCAGGTTTAGGTTACTGCCACCGTCCATAAGGACTCGCATGAGATGGAATCCGTCGATGATTGGGTCGAGGACCAATGCGGCTGAGCCACCGTGACGGATGCTGGTAGGATGGTCCCTACGATCAAAGGTGATCGGGCAGGATGACCATGGGTTGAACTTTGGGGTGACTGGCTCCATCGCGTAGACGTCCCTAAGTGCACGCTTTCGTTCCCATTTGGGGATGTGGGTGGCGTAGATCATGTTTACCGTTTTCACCTTGGGGGAAATTTTTTCTGTCCCCCAGTGTTCGGACACCGGGCTCCTCATCATCATTGCTGTGTAGCCCCTTGTCCTTGTTTTCGACATTCAATTTGCTGGCTTGTTTGAACACCCAACAATCTCTGTTAGTGTGATTGGCTGGTTTGTCAGGGGTGCCGTGAATCTGGCACGAGTGGTCGAGTATGCGGTCCAGGCTGGACGATCCCGGATTGTTTCTTTTGAATGGCTTTTTCCGCTGACCGGATTTTGATATGCTGAATCCGGCATTGACTGCCGTATCTTCGGTATTGCCGCCATTGTTCCGACGCTCATGTCTATTTCGCCGTGGCTTTCCGTTACTGTCGCAGACATCTGAAGTGCCGGAGTTTCTTGGCGTGGTGCTACTGCGAGCCAGCCAGCTGTCCTCGCCCGCGCAAAAGCGGGTCATGAGTGTCGTGAGGGCCGCCATTGGCTTCGGTTTTTCTTGGCCGAGATGTCGGGCGAGCCACTCATCGCGGATATTATGCTTAAAGGCCGCCAGGGCCTCAGCGTTCGGACAGTCGACAATTTGGTTCTTTTTAGTTAGGAACTGAGTCCAAAATTTTCTGGCTGACTCTCCGGGCTGTTGGGTAATGTGACTTAAGTCATCGGCATCCGGTGGTCGCACGTAGGTGCCCGAGAAGTTGTCGAGGAATGTGTCCTCAAGATTTTCCCAACTACAGATGGAGTTCGCTGGCAGGCTATTCAGCCAATGTCCAGCTGGCCTTTTAAGATTGAGGGGGAGATACTTGATGGCATGTAGGTCATCACCGCGAGCCATGTGAATGTGGAGAAGGAAATCTTCAATCCACACCGCGGGGTCTGTTGTGCCATCGTATGACTCGATGTTCACAGGTTTAAACCCTTCTGGTAATTCATGATCCATTACTTCATCAGTGAAGCAGAGGGAGTGTGCGGCGCCTTTGTGCCGGGCTATGTCACGACGCAGTCCGACTAATTCTGGTTGGTTATGTTCTGCCCAACCGGATTTATTATTAGTGTATCCAGCATGACGGTCATCGTCATGTGCTGTGGCGCGCCCCCGTGATCCGTAGATCGATCTTGGTTGTCCTGCATTATTTTCTAATATGTCTTGCAGGTCCTGTGTATTGCCCTGGTCCATAGTGAATTGGCGTGGGGGTGCGGGCTGGTACGTCGTTTTATCCCGGCCACGAGGTGGCCAGTCAGCCTCGTCTTGTGCTGGTAGTGTAGGCTCTATGGGCTCTTCCTATAGCTGAGGTAGCATCTTGTGCTTTGGGTAGCCCTTGGTGGGGGGCTCAAGTCTGTATTCCTCGGCCGCCAGGACCTCCGTCCATCTGTCTGCAAGCAGATCTTGATCAGCTTGGAGCTGCTGCTGCTTCTTTTTCAGGCTTCTTGCAGTGGCTATAAGTCGGCGATTAAAGTGCTCCTGCTCTATGGGTTCCTCCGGTACACCGAATTCGACGTCGCCGAGGCTCACCTCGTCTTCGGAGTGAGGCATATAGTTGTCGTCCTCGAAGTATCCGTCTGTCGCCTGTTCATCTGGGCTGACCTGCTCGTGTTCTTGTTCGGCCTGCTCGAAGGTAGGCTGATCAGGATTGTATTCCTCTTCAGCACCATCTGGATTGTTTTCTTCTCCAGTGTCGGTGTTGTTGTGGCGGGGCTTAGAGCGGCGCCGATGACGCCCATGCTTTGATTTCTTCCCTGAGGGGTTATCTGTTGCCTCATCGCCATTGTTTTCTTTCGGGGTGTCCACCATATATATATATATTATATCATATGAAGAGGTGGCAGTCCAGCGCCCTGTGGGCGGTGGTTCCTGTTCTTCTCCTGCATCGTCGTCTATACCGTCGATGTCTTCGGAGTCGAAGTTAAGCACGTCGGTCAAATCAACGACCGTGGCTATGAAGTGGGTGGTGGGTGGGTAACGAATTTCTTCGTCGCCTGCTTCCCACTCGAGCTGGACATAGTTCGGCCAGGAATCTTATGATAGAGAGAGAGAGACCTTAGTGAATTTAGCACATCACCAAAGGGGGAGTGCTGAAAGATGTCCGCGGCGGTGAACTCCATTACTGGAGCCCAATCGGACTTGACGGGCCTGGGCGCGTGCGGTTCGGAACCCACATCCAGACACAGGTCCGGGGGTCCGGTGATGCAGATCCCCTTAATGGCGGAGTCTGTGTTCGGCTCTACCGCCAAAGAGAATGCGGCCTCCGTGGCGGGGTCCATCCACCCATCCTCGGTCGACATGATCTGCCCCGGATTTAGGTCCGGAGCGGCTGCAGGGGCGATATCCCGAATACTGTCCGATAGCAGATTTAAGTCATGCTCCTCGTGACTATTCGATACTCCCGATGCAGGCCCGAATCCGTCGAAGATCAAGTCTCTACGAATATCGGCCGTGTAATTCAAGTTCCCAAACCTGAACTGATGGCCAGGGGCGTAGCTGTCGATCTGCTCCAGATGGCCAAGCGAGTTGGCCCGCAGTGCGAAGCCGCCGAACACGAAGATTTGTCCGGGGAGAAAAGTCTCGCCCTGGACTGCATTGTTGAAGGTTGGGGGGCCATCGAGCCTTACAAAGATGACATAGAGGAACTCTCAATGAAAGCACCAATGTCGGTGTCAAAACCGGAGGATCTCGGGTAGGGGGTCCCGAACTGTGCGTCTAAGGCTAATGGTAACAGGAGACTGGGCACACGATGTTTTACCCAGGTTCAGGCCCTCTCGATGGAGGTAATACCCTACATCCTGCTTGATTGATCTTGATGATATGAGTATTAGAAGAGTTGATCTACCATGAGATCGTAGAGGCTAAACCCTAGAAGCTAGCCTATGGTATGATTGTTGTTCTTCTACGGACTAAACCCTCCGGTTTATATAGACACCGGAGGGGGCTAGGGTTACACAGTGTCGGTTACAGAGAAGGAGATCTACATCCGAATCGCTAAGCTTGCCCTCCACGCAAAGGAGAGTCCCATCCGGACACGAGACGATGTCTTCAATGTTGTATCTTCATAGTCCAATAGTCCGGCCAAAGTACATAGTTCGGCTGTTCGGATACCCCCTTATCCAGGAATCCCTTAACGACCCAAACTCCGAATTCAGAGTCAGGCGGCGGACCGAAGAAATTGGGCAACATCCCAGAGCCCGAGCCATTAAGCTCGGAAGCTTCTTTGCCCCTGGGCCCCAGATAGGGTCAGGATTCGGATTCGAATCCAACCACCCACCCAGATTTACTCAATCTTTCACATATCAGACAAGAACCCCAAGAGACAGTACATCATTACTAGGCCAGATTCCTCCTTGTGATAAACAAGGTCAAGGACCATCGTGAGGAAGACGCAATCTCCCCCTTTTGCAAAAATTGTACGGACAAAGGGATCCTCAATGATATAAGTCGCCGAGACATAGTACACTTCGCTGACTTAGCGGCCATAGTGCAGAAATACTACGCAATGGAAAGCACTTGGAAAACCCAAACAAACTTCTGGGATAATCTGGCTCTCATTAAACCCCTTGTCCGAACTAAAAGGGCAAACTCTCGTAAGTTACCCGTTTCAATTACCAAAAAATCAAAGCCCGATGCAAGGCATGGAACCGTATTGGAGGAATGGCTCAATGGGCCATGCAAAATTCATAGCACACCGGATACCATGCCAACACCTAGCCTCAGAGCATGTTGGATACTCCGGCAGGTAGCAAAGAGCGGCGAGGATCTCCTCATATACCATATAGCAGAACAACATCCCGCCGGTAATAACAATACGGTATTGACAGTCTTCGAGACTTTCGCCTCAAATAATAGGCGCAAGCGAGCTCAGCACAGTCTCACCGAAGTTTGCCACGTGGCAACTATAAATCCATGGAACGACACGGCTATAACTTACAATGCCAGTGACGAACCTTAATTCCGAACAGTCCAGGCACCAGCCGCTTTGGTCCTTAGTCCAATCGTGGACGGCTTCTGGCTCACTAAAGTGCTCATGGACGGCGGAAGCGGACTAAACCTCATCTACGAAGAAACCCTCAACAAGATGGAAATTGACAAAACCCACATTTAGCGAAGCAGCACGACCTTCAGAGGAATCATCCCTAGTCGGGAGGCGCGATGTGCAGGAAAAATCACACGGGATGTGGTATTCGGCACGCCGGAGAATTACAGGTCTGAAGAAATTACATTCCAAGTGGCCCCGTTCAGCACCGGATACCACGCCCTCTTAGGGCGGGACGCATTTACGAGCTTGCAAGCTATACCCCATTATGGGTACATGAAGCTCAAAATACTCGGGCCCAATGGAATCATCACTCTAGCTAGTGATCTGGACGTCGCACTCCGCGCCGAAAATAAAACTGCCGCACTAGCCCTGGAGGCATTATCTGAAGCCCTCGCGGCTGAAGAACTAACAACACTGCACACCACAGTGGACAAAGATGACGTGATACTTGACAAGCGACCCAAGTCCACCTCTTTCAAACCCACGGATGAGATAGTCAAATTCCAGGTCCACCCAACGGACCCTACAAAGACAGCTTCCATTGGGACACAACTGAACCCCACGATAGACACCGCACTGCAAGATTTCCTGCATGAGAATTGGGATATTTTCGCCTAGCATCCTTCAGACATGCCGGGCATCCCACACAGGCTGGCCGAACACAGCCTCAATATTCTGAATGGATACAAGCCAGTCAAGCAGACTCTTAGGCGCTTCTCCGAGCGTAAGCGGAAAGCCATGGGAGAAGAGCTAGCCAAGCTACTCGAGGCCAGATTCATCAGAGACATAAAACATCCGGATTGGCTGGCAAACCTGGTAATGGTACCAAAGAAGGACAAATCCTGGCGCCTATGTTACGATTTCAAGGACCTTAATAAGGCTTGCCCCAAGGATCCCTCCCCCCTCCCCCGCATTGATCAAATCATCGACGCCACCACAGGGCACGACTCATTGTGTTTCCTCGACGCATACTCCGGATACCATCAGATCAAGATGGCGGAGTCTGACCAAGCCACAACTGCCTTCATTACGCTATACGGCCCCTTCTGTTTCAACACCATGCCTTTCGGGCTCAAAAACGCCGGCGCAACCTATCAACGCATGATTCAAACATGCCTGGAAAAACAAATCGACAAAACAGCAGAGGCTTACATAGACGACGTGGTCATTAAAACAAGACACGTCGAAACTTTAATAGATGACTTGAGGCTCACGTTCGACAACCTCCGAACATACGACATCAAGCTCAACCCGGAGAAATGTGTCTTCGGTGTACCCTTTGGGAAATTGCTCGGCTTCATCGTTTCCAATAGAGGAATTGAAGCAAACCGGCCAAAATCCGAGCTCTGTCACAGTTGGCCATCCCAATAGACCTCAAGTAGATCCAGAAACTAACTGGATGTGTGGCTGCCTTAAGCCGCTTTATCTCCCGATTAGGAGAAAAGGCACTACCTCTTTACCGCCTTCTTCGACGCACCGAACACTTCGAGTGGACAGATGCGGCCATGGACGGACTGAAAGAAATAAAGGCACTCCTGGCCACCAACCCAGTCCTGACCGCGCCAAATACTGGCGAGCCCATGCTATTATACATAGCGGCAACACACCAAGTTGTCGGTGCAGTGCTCGTCGTCGAACGAGAAGCAGACGAACACAAGTTCCCGCTCCAAAAGCTAGTATATTACGTGTCACTTGTCCTCACTCCATGACAATCTCGGTACCCACACTATCAAAAGATAGCGTACGCGGTCTTCATGGCATCCCGGAAGCTATGACATTACTTTCAAGAGTGTTCGATTATGGTGGCCTCTGAAGTACGACTCACTGATATAATAAATAACTGCGGCGCAATGGGCCGAATTGCTAAATGGGCTATCGGGCTCCTTCCGTTCGACATAACATACAAACCACGACGGGCCATTAAGTCGCAAGTACTGGCTGACTTTGTCGCCGAATGGACAGAAGCCGAACTCCCTAAAGAGTACGGAGCGTACTCCAATTGAATCATGCACTTCGACGGCTCTAAAATGCTGGCCGGATTGGGGGAGGGCGTTGTCCTGACACCCCCCACCGGACACACGGTCCAATACGTACTCCAAATATTATACACAGACTCCAACAATGCAGCCGAATACGAGGCTCTATTGCATGGTCTTAGGATGGAAATCTCCATGGGAATACAACGCCTCGAAGTACGCGGGGACTCGAAGCTTGCAATATCGCAGATAAATGGAGACTTTGATGCCAAGGATCCGAAAATGGCGGCTTATCATAACGCTGTCCTCAAAATGTCAGCTCGGTTCGAGGGGCTCAAATTCCACCATGTGGTGAGAGAAAATAATCAAGCGGAGGATATCCTCGGCCGCATCAGCGCTAAACGCGACCCCATCCCACCTAATATCTTCTTGGAAAGGCTGTTCAAGCCGTCCGTGGTATGGGAAGGGGAGTCCGGCAATATTAGTCCGGCTCCGAATACAACCCCAGATTCTGAACCATCTGACGTAATCGGAGGCTCTGCCACCGAAATAACACCTTCGGCCCATGAAATCATGGCTGTCATCGCCCCGTGGACCGAGCCCTTCTTAGCCTACCTAAATAGGCAAGAGCTCCCTGAGGACCAAAATGAGGCACGTTGTATTGTGCGACGCTCTAAGGCCTACAGAGTCCATTAAGGAGAGCTCTACAAGAAAAGTACTACCGAAGTGCTCCAAAGATGCATCTCCGAAGAGGAAGGGCGGCAACTCTTATCCGGAATCCATTCCGGAGTCGGCGGACACCAAGCTGCAGCTCAGGCACTTGTAAGCAAGGCCTTCTGTACAAGTTTTTACAGGCCAACAGCCCGAGCAGATGCACAGGACCTTGTCCAACATTGCGTCGGTTGCCATCTCTTCACCAATGAGAGCCATATGCCCCTACCGCTCTCCAAACAATCACCATAACTTGGCCCTTCGCGGTCTGGGGGCTGGATATGGTCGGACCTCTCAAAGGGGGAAGCCATAAGAAAAAAAATACTTATTGGTCATGGTGGACAAGTTCACCAAATGGATAGAAGCCAAACCAGTTAAAACGGCCAAATCCGGACCAATGATAGACTTCATATCAGGGGTCATACACCGTTACAGTGTCCCCCACAGCATTATCACTGACAATGGCTCAAATTTCACAGCCGATGAGGTGAAAACCTGGTGCGGCAACATGGGCATTAAGCTCGATTACGCCTCTGTCTATCACCCCCAAACAAACGGTCAAGTCGAACATGCAAATGGTCTCATCATGAGCGGCATCAAACCCAGACTAGTGCGATCCTTGAAGGAATCAGACACGCATTGGGTCGAGGAGCTCGACTCCGTACTCTGGGGGCTGCGGACCATGCCGAATCGTACCACGGATACACACCATTTTTTATGGTGTATGACGTAGAAGCAGTGCTACCCTGCGACATAATCTATGACTCACCTCGCGTGCGCATGTACGAAGAGAAGGAAGCCGAGCTAGATCGGCAGGACAACTTAGATGCTCCGGAGGAGGAGCGTGACGTAGCAAAAGCCCGTTCCACATTCTATCAGCAACATGCTCGAAGGTATCAAAGGAGACAAGTACGGGCCAAAACTTATAACATTGGCGAACTAGTTCTACGCCTCCCCGAGAAGAAGAAGGACAAGCTCAAACCCAAGTGGGAGGGTCCCTTCCTCATTGATAAAGTTCTCACCGGAGGAGCGTACCGTATGCGCAATGCATCTGATAACAGACTCAAGCCGAACCCATGGAACACGGCCAGACTCTGAAGATTCTACGCCTAGTGTCAAACTCTGGGTTCGTCTCCTCACCTCCGCCTCTTCAATTATGTTCTCTTCCTTCCTCTCTCGCCTTCTTTTCCTTTCCACACACAACCTTACAAAACTGTACAGATGCTTCGATCGCTCCGGCCGCACTATGCATGCTTCGATCGCTCCGGCCGCACTATGCGTGCACACTATACCTGGGTGCTTCCTATACGGAAGCTACATATAACCACTTTAACGGCTCCCTGCCAGCCACATATGCATTTTCTTTCCATATGTGCCTTTTGTTCACCATTATATGCATCGATATGACTTAAGTTTTTGCCATGCTGGGTTGCCTGGCTCTTGTGTTTATGCCCTATGTTCCCGTTAATTTGGCTAGGGCATAAGGGGAGCACCTCTGCGATTGTTACTGCCGGTTCAGCCGGATGTGTACCTCAGACTGGGTGGAGCCGAAAGCTAGCATTCTTAAGGTAATATTCGGTCTGTGAACAAAAGATGTTTTCATTTATTACAATGTGCATCCCCAGATGTTTTGTTTCCTGCGTTTTTGTTCGCAGTTCGGACATGCACATCGATGCATGCGCACCCAGAGAAAGGAACCCCTAACGGAACTATTCTCTCTGGAAGATGTTTCTTACTATCCATGTAATATAACATAACTAGTTGGGTACTTGTCTGTTCAAGCACTTATGACCCCTACGCCTGGTTTCCATGCATGCCCCAGTTTTTCATAACTGTGCGGGTATTCAGGTACACTCCGGACTGTCAGGTCCGAGGGCTGAAGTGAAAAGGTCCGCCATGACAAATGATTTTCAATACGGCTAGGGACTACATAGGTCCATTTAAATTACATAGTCACTTAGACTGGTTGTATTCTTCCTCTATACCATCCAACAGGCTGTCTAGCTTACAATCCTGTTGGGAATACTTTGCGGCTAACCCTACTTGGTCATATACCAGACTCACAGGTATATCTTGCCCATCTACCCCCACCGGTCCAACTTCGGCCATATGGTTCGGGTCAGCCTTGGCGTATCGCGTCTTCACCATGGCCCAGGCTTCCCTCGCACCTTCTCGGCAGACTGATATCTTCCATAATCGGAAGTGCCGCCGTGCCCCTTTGAGCATCTCCACAAGCTCGCTCATGCCTCCTGGCAGGGAAGCGGATGGCCACAAGGCCTGGGCAATACCCTGCATCACATGTCGCGCTCGTTCATGCAGTTGTGAAAGATCTTGCAGCATATCGCTGCTGATCCGGGCATCTCCTCTTCAGGACGGCCCATCAGCATACCTGCAGACATAACTCTATCAATACGCTTCCGCGCCGAACTGTACTACAATTCGTTTAAGCACTTACTATAGATCCCGCATTGAAGCCTCCTGTTCTCCTTCACGGAGTCAGCGAGCTGAGCCCGAACATATTTTAATTCAATGCTCAGTCGGATATTAGCATCTTGGAGATTATTTCTCTCTCGAATAGCCCGCGTCTGCACACGCTCGCCCGCCTTCAGCTGACTTCACAGATGTGGCTCATTATCTTCCACAATTTTCGGATTCTCCCCGGGATTGTCTGCATCATCTCTTGTTAGATTTATAAACCATGCCGAATAAATAACTGGTATACACCCTTATATATTTCGTTATCAAGGTTAGTCTTACCAGAAGAGGCCTTTTTTGATTCCTCTTGTTCGGCAATAGCGGCCTTCAGCTGGGTCTTACATTCCTCCAGTTCTTGAGATAAATGGGTATTCTTCTCTATAAGAACCTATGCATACAATGATCCTTAAATCAGTTGTGCCAACTGTTTCAAGTCTCAGGGGCTACTACTACACATACTTATCAGATTTTCTTACCTGTATATCCTTCGCATACTAGTCCATTGCTCTGGCAAGTCCATCTTGAGCGGCGCGAATATATGCGTCTCCGGAGTTGAAGGCATCGAAAGCCTCCTCGCAGAAAATACCATTGCGGAGTACGGCCCGTCTGTGCTGGTGATTCATGGAGCTCCTCACTTTGGAGTTTGAGGCGGAAAGCCTATCCGCATCCTCTGTCGGAGGGCAATTCGGCCTTTGCCCCCACATCGGCCTCCACCCGTGAGTCTGATTCAGGAATCCAGCTGCTTGAGGTGTGGTCGGCAGGGGATCCGGATGTAGTCCGACGGATGTTTTCCTTCGAGGACACAATGCAAACTGTCACATTTTGGCAAAGATAATCACAGAGCAAGCTTAATTTGTACCTCTGCCCCGGCTTCTCAGTTCTAACCGCCTTCCTCTTATGCCTGCCCGGACCGGATGCCCTTTGCTGATGAGCCCCCGTGGGCTCGGCATGGCGTCCTGATGGCCATTTCTGCAAAAATACAACATGTGCGCTTAAGGCACGGCATAATTCAGAATTTAGGGCTCCGACTTTACTTACGTTCGACACCAGGAGCAGCCCGGAATAATCAGCAAGGATGGCCACTAAAGCACCGTCGCGACTTGCTTGATAAAATATCCTGTCAACAAGCTCCAAGGATATATCCGGATCTTCTTCAAGTCCGGGGTCGAGAGCCCGGCCAGGATCCTCTGGCTGTGGAGGTGGGCTGTTGAACTCTTCCACGGCCCTTCTCAGTTCCTGCTTTGAAAATAGCAAGATAAATGATTGGTGACAAAGGACACATGTATGAATAGAGTCGAGTAAGGAATAACAGCTTACCCAGCTTGGGGGGTTGTACATGGAGAATCCATCCTGCGGCTTAATGCGGAGGAACTCCTCTTCTTCCCCTCTGTACAAATTGGACAATATTTTCGCCAGTGCGGTGGCGGAGTCCGGACCTTTACAAACCGCAGCGGGTGGCGTCGTCTTCTCCGTTGAAGTGCCGCATGGGTTTCCCCCGATATTGAAGTGGCTGCACCCCCCGCATTATGCATATTGACATGACCTCTATTATTGGCAATCCTGATTTGGCCAGAATTTTTATCCTGCCCATCAGATAGAGGACCTCTCTGTCGTCTTCCTCCTGGGGGCTCCGCGGGCGCCAGTTTTGGCGTTTCTTTAGCAGGGCATTGGTAAACGCGGGAAGGCCCGGCCGGACTGGGTCCGGAAGGGTAACATCATATACATAAAACCGCTCCGAAGGCCAGTCTTCGGATGCCTTCTTTGGAGTGCCGGACAGGTATCCGGCCTGAGCGATGCGCCATATTTCGGCTCCGCCCCCTTGATATATAGATCCCTCCTGATTGCGAGGGACGAGGCAGAATAGCCTCTTCCGTAACTCAAAATGAGCTTCACAGCCCAGGAATAGCTCACAGAAGGCAACATACCCTGCGATGTACTATATGGAGGCAGGAGTGAAGTTGTGCAGCTAGAGACCGTAGAACTCCAGGAGCCCGCGGAGGAATGGGTGGATTGGAAACCAAAGCCCTCTCAGCAAATACGGGACAAGGCATATCCGCTCCCCTCTAGATGGGTTCGAAAAGTTCTCCGCCTGCTCCTCGACATTATAGGTGGCTAGTCTGGCCCGGACGGGGACCATGTATGCAGGTGGGAGGAACGCCTGGGTCTGTAACTCTACTAATAGGCTATGAGGGACAGAACACTTTTCCCAATCACCTGGCTTAGAGCTAAGGGTGCGAGAGGAGGAGCTTCAGCGGCCAGCCATGATGGACTGGCTTTTTTCCGGGCACGCTCTCTTGAATGCTTGTTGGGAGGAAGATGGTGTGATTTGGATCTGAGGATACCCGTCTCTTCAAATAGACGGTTGGCTTACAGGGTCAGGGTGGCAAATGTAAAAATGCCCTGACTTCTCGTATTCACTTGACACGTGGAGATAGCCATTATTGAAGCACAACAGCCAAGGAGTACAACATTAATGGGAGGCTGGACACTGTTCGCTACGACAGGTACTCTGGATTTGGAGAAGAACCCGCCTTGCAATGTCGAAGACAATCTGCGCGCCAGACTCATCGTCATTGAAGCCTAGTTCGGGGGCTACTAAGGGAGTCCAGGATAAGGGGTTTCCGGACAGCCGGACTATGTACTTTGGCCGGACTGTTGGGCTATGAAGATACAAGATTGAAGACTTCGTCCCGTGTCCAGATGAGACTCTCCTTTGCATGGAAGGCAAGCTTGGCGATTCGGATGATAGATCTCCTTCTCTGTAACCGACTCTGTGTAACCCTAGCCCCCTCTGGTGTCTATATAAACCGGAGGGTTTAGTCTGTAGGACAACAACAATCATACCATAGGCTAGCTTCTAGGGTTTAGCCTCTACGATCTCGTGGTAGATCAACACTTGTAATACTCTTATCATCAAGATCAATCAAGCAGGAAGTAGGGTATTACCTCCATCGAGAGGGCCCGAACCTGGGTAAAACATCGTGTCCCCAGTCTCCTATTAACATTAGCCTTAGACGCATAGTTTGGGACCCCCTACCCGAGATCCGCCGGTTTTGACACCGACAGTGACCGCCAAGTACGGCATGGATTTTGGCCAAGATTTGCCGCCCTTCCTCTTCGAAGATGCATCTTTGGAGCACTCCAGTAGTGCTTTTCTTATAAAGCTCTCCCTCATGGACTTTGTAGGCTTTAGAGCGTCGCACAATGCAACGTGCTTCATTTTGGTCCTCAGGGAGTTCTTTCCTGTTTAGGTAGGCTAAGAAGGGTTCTGTCCATGGGGCAATGACAGCCATAATCATGTGGGTAGAAGGTGTTATTTCGGTGGCAGAGCCTCTGATTACATCAGCCGGTTTGGTATCTAGGGTTATATTCGGTTCCGGACCGGTATTGCTGGACTCCCCTTCCCATACCACGGATGGCTTGAACAGCCTTTCCAAGAAAATATTAGGTGGGATGGGGTCGCGTTTAGCGCCGATGCAGGCGAGGATATCCGCTGCTTGGTTGTTCTCTCGAACCACATGGTGGAATTCGAGCCCTCGAACCGAGCTGACATTTTGAGGACGGCATTACGGTAGGCCGCCATTTTCGGATCCTTGGCATCAAAGTTTCCATTAATCTGAGATATTGCGAGGTTTGAATCCCCCCGCACTTCTAGGCGTTGGATGCCCATGGAGACTGCCATCCAAAGACCGTGCAACAGAGCCTCATATTCGGCTGCATTGTTGGAGTTTGTGTATACTATTTGGAGTACATACTGAACCATGTCTCCGGTGGGGGATGTCAGGACGACACCCGCTCCCAATCTGGCTAGCATCTTAGAGCCGTCGAAGTGCATGATCCAGTTGGAGTATGTGCCGTTGTAACGCCCCAAGACCGGAGCTTCAGATGCCTTCCAGGGTTTCCGAGTTTCGCCGTGTGTTTTATTTGCTTGTTGCATTGCATCATGTCATCTTTTGCATTGCATCATGTCATCATGCCAGCATGTCATTTAATTTTTAAAACTCAACTAAATAAATTGCATAGATCTTTTGATCTATTTAAATCAAGGGATATTCACATGGTGATTTCTCTTTAAAACATATTCAAAGTCTCCTACTATTATTAGGGAGCTATAATAAAATTATTCCATTTATTAGGAATTAACCATAACCCACTTGCAATATCCCATGCCGTTGTTATCTCAATTCTTGATCTCCAACCTTGCCCATAATTTCTTTCATCATTTTCCGGAGCTCCACCGAAATCCGAACATTTTGGACCTTCCTTTTATCGAGTCCTAATTCAAACCCATTTGAATTAAATTCAAATGAGTTTGAATTTAAATCTTTCAATCATGGCCTTTCTATTTTTCTTGGAACGAGCATATTTTTGCGAGTCCGGGAAAATTACCCCCATGCGTAAATGCTACCCCAAACACTTCCTTTCCTCTTCTTTTCCTCTTTGGTATTTTCTGATTTGGAAAATAAAAGAGTAGAGGGAGAGAAGCAGACCAGCCGCAGCCCACTACCTAACCAGCTAGACCAGGCCAGCCCATCTAAGCCGGCCCAAGGCCCAGCCGCACCCCGCTGTTAACCCTAGTGATTCCCCCAGCGCTCGATCCCCATCCCTCTCGTTCCCTCACGCCGCCACTCACACACGCATCACACCAGGGAGAGGATCCCACGCTCCTCCCTCATCTCCCTCGCAGCCTCTCTTCCTCCCCTCGTTCCCCATCGTGCACCGCACCTCTCCACCACCTCGAGCCAGCAGGCCGCCGCCCTGCGTCGCCGTCCTGCACCGCACCTCCGCCGGCCTCGGCCTCCCGCGGCTGCCTGCTGCAGGCCCCGCTGCCGAGCGTCGCCCTCCACACGAGCCTCCTCCGGTGGCCCTGTCGCCCATGCGCCGCTGATGACGAGCTCCACCAGGAGCCCGGAGTTCCCTGCCTCCTCTTCACAAGCGCCCGTGCACGCTGGTCCTCTCAGCCCGTGCCAGGTGCTCCTTCCTTGCGCTCGAAGTCAGCCGCGCCACTGAGCCGCCCAAGCTACTCCTTGCACGACCTCCCCTTCCTCTGGGCCTCCTCCTCACCTCATGCCCGGCGCCAGCCATGGCCGCCTCGCTGTTGCTCCACCATGTTCGCCTCGCTGTAGCTGCTCCCCTGCGTCGCTCAAGTCCCAGCAGCCCCTTTGCCTGCTCGTCACCATCGATCCGGCAGGAGCTCCGCCTCCCTGCTTCACGTCAAGGCCGAAGTCGCCCCTTCTTCCAGTCGCTATCCTCGCGAGCGGCTCTGTTCGGCAGGCTCCCCTCCAAATTCGTCAATGCCTTTGTTTGACCCGTGTTCGACTACAGTGCAAACGCCAAGTTCCACTATGACATGCACCACTACTGCCGCTGAGGGTTTCGTCAAGTTCAACTACATCGACTACGAATGGTGACGACCCCGAACATCTACGGAGAGTGTACAACTACTGTCGCCGTGTACGACAACAAAACGAGAACGACTACTTACATGACGTCCGTGAACCACTACTGTCGCCCCGAAGATGTTGGATTCGTCAAGTACCTCTCTGAGACGAACGTGTACAACTACCGTCGCCGTGAACGACTACTTCCCCTACGACCCGTGAATGACTACTTCCCTTGACATTTTTGAACCGCCCCGAAATGCACGCTTCGAAGGTATAACCCCGAGATGACCGCCCGTGAACGAATGCTTGTGTGTTGTATGAGATGTACGATATGTTTGCACGGTGTCCGAGAGAGGTCTTTGCACGTTCCTCGTTTGCCATGCCGCCGTCCCGTGGGAACCCGGTAACCGGGAGCACCCCACCATCTTGCATGACTCGCTCACGCTCACTTCCTTTTGCACCGGTATCTCCGTGAGCTACTGGAACCGATATGTTGCCATGGCATCATTTTCGGATTCGTTGCCGTGGCACCCTTTCTTTCCACCACGGTGACAAATGCTTCATACATGCTCCTGTCAACATTTTCATAAAAATTGCATAAACTTGCATATGTCATTCGCATCATGATAACAATATTTAAAATGTTTAAAATTGTGTTTGCATTAAATTGCTAAATGACACATGAGGATTTTCCAGAATTGTTGTTTGTTGTTTCCAGCCTCATTTAAACTTGCCTAAGTAGTTAGTTTAATTATGCTTCACCTCTTTCCATGTTTAATAACATTTAATATTGTTGGGTACATAAATGAGAGAGAACTAAATAATTGATGTGGTGTTTCGTCAATATGCAACTCGTTGCATATTGAGCTCCACTTAACTTGTAGTGTTGTTTGTGCATATTGCCATGCCATGCCTCATTAAACCGGACATGCATCATACTTGATTGTGCATCATTCCATGTCTATGCTTGTGTGTTCACCATGTTGTTTGCTTCTTTTCGGTTTGCTTCTCTCGTTAGCTTCGGTTTCGTTCCGGAGTTGTGAGGATTCATTCGACTACGTCTGTTTGTCTTCTTCATGGACTCGTTCTTCCTAGAGGGATTTCAGGCAAGATGACCATTACCCTTGATATCACTTCTATCTTTGCTTGCTAGTTGCTTCGTTCTATCGCTATGCTGCGCTACCTATCACTTGTTTACCATGCCTCCAAAGTTGCCATGTTAGCCTCTAACCTTTTCACCCTTCCTAGCAAACCATTGTCTGCTATGTTACCGCTTTGCTCAGCCCCTCTTATAGCGTTGTTAGTTGCAGGTGAAGTTGAAGATTGCTCCATGATGGACAGGATTATATTGGGATATCACAATATCTCTTATATTATTAATGCATCTATATATTTGGTAAAGGGTGGAAGACTCGGCCTTTTGCCTGGTGTTTTGTTCCACTC
The DNA here is from genome assembly GCF_018294505.1 of Triticum aestivum. Lineage (NCBI taxonomy): Eukaryota > Viridiplantae > Streptophyta > Magnoliopsida > Poales > Poaceae > Triticum > Triticum aestivum. The sequence goes on along the minus strand of NC_057798.1, from coordinate 614,111,817 downwards.
TTGCCGCCCTAGTTTCCATCATACCGGTGTTATGTTCCCGGATTTTGCGTTCCTTACATGGTTGGGTGATTTATGGGACCCCCTTGACAGTTCACTTTGAATAAAACTCCTCCAGCAAGGCCCAACCTTGGTTTTAACATTTGCCACCTAAGACTTTTTCCCTTGGGTTCTGCAGACTCAAGGTTCATCTTTATTTTACCCCCCCCCCCCGGGCCAGTGCTCGTCGTGAGTGTTGGTCCAACCTGTCAACCGCCGGTGGCCACCAGGGGCAACTCTGGGCTGGCCTACCGGAAGTTTGGACAATCCGGTGTGCCCTGAGAACGAGATATGTGCAGCTCCTATAGGGATTTGTCGGCACAGCGGGAGGCTTTGTTGGTCTTGTTTTACCATTGTCGAAATGTCTTGTAAACCGGGATTCTGAGTCTGATCGGGTCTTCCTGGGAGAAGGAATATCCTTCTTTGACCGTTAGAGCTTGTGATGGGCTAAGTTGGGACACCCCTGTAGGGTATAATCTTTCGAAAGCCGTGCCTGCGGTTATAGGCAGATGGGAATTTGTTAATGTCCGGTTGTAGATAACTTGACACCAGATACGAATTAAAATGCATCAACCGCGTGTGTAACCGTGATGGTCTCTTTTTGGCGGAGTCCGGGAAGTGAACACGGTTTTGGGTTATGTTTGACATAAGTAGGAGTTCAGGATCACTTCTTGATCATTGCTAGCTTCACGACCGTTCCATTTGCTCTCTTCTCGCTCTTATTTGCGTATGTTAGCCACCATATATGCTTAGTCGCAGCTGCAACCTCACCACTTTACCCCTTTCCTACCCATAAGCTTAAATAGTCTTGATCTCGCGGGTTTTGAGATTGCTGAGTCCTCGTGACTCACCAGATACTATCACAACAGTTGCAGGTGCCGATGATACTAGTGCAGGTGATGCAACCGAGCTCAGATGGGAGCTCAACGAAGACCTTGGTTGTTGCTATGTTTTGTTTCTTGATGATCAGTAGCGGAGCCCAGTTGGGACGATCGGGGATCTAGTAGTTGGGTTATCTTCTTTTCTTTTGGCTTCGTCCGTAGACGGACTATGTGTGTACTCTGAATGTTGTATGATTTATTTAAGTATTTGTGTGAAGTGGCGATTGTAAGCCAACTCTTTATCCCATTCTTGTTCATTACATGGGATTGTGTGAAGATGGCCCTTATTGCGACAAAACCACCATGCGGTTATGCCTCTAAGTCGTGCTTCAACACGTGGGAGATATAGCCGCATCATGGGTGTTACAAGTTGGTATCAGAGCCATCCTCGACTTAGGAGCCCCCTACTGGATTGTTTGCTGGCGTTGTTGGGTCTAGAACAAAAATGTTTTGAGTCTTAGGATTATATATATCGGAGAGTAGGATTCTTTTTACTCCTCAGTCCCTTCGTCGCTCTGGTGAGGTCTCCTGACGTAGATGTTTTGACTTAACTCTCCTCAAATTTCACTAAAAAATTTTAGGATCACGCGGGTATCTTGGAATCGTTTCGATGGTTTTGTGACGAGAACATTGTTCTTGGTGCCTCCTGTCTATTATGTGGCTTTGACCCGGGGAGTTGAGCTATGAGGTGTTGTCGTCATAATTTTATCGTTGCAGTTCTGGAATACCTGAGTTTTGCCGACATCGAAAATCTCTTTTATGTAGTTGTTGGTGAGATAACCTCGACGCCACCCAGTATTGGGGCGGGAGTTCGGGAGTATTGCCATAACTCGTATAAGGGATGCTTTTCGAAGGTTGAGGTACACGATTTCCGAAGGTTTCTTGGTTATGTGTTGACGGATGGATACAGCTTGGATGTAGGGATTGTTAGTTTTGGGTGAGATATATATTGCTTCCCCTGTATCCCCAACACCAGATTGCATAACCAGAAAGTTTCAGGAGTTTTATAGGTGGGAATTCAAGTAGCTCCTAGAATATCTTTTCGACAGATGCATGATATGAGATTGGGGTTCGACGTCTAGTGGTCCGCCTATCCACGGTCATTTTTACAGTGGTCTTGTTGTGTCTTAAAGAACCCTTGGCTATGCTGGTTCGGGGACACTTCGTATGTCATGTGCACTGCCTTGTACATGATGGTGCTGTACACTCGAGCCCGTGTGGGCCCCACCACGAAAACTTCGGACGAAATCTCTATCATATGTTTGTTTCTGGCTTATTCTGCAAGCCAAATCCTTTGTTTTGTTTTATTTGTGGTATTCGAGTTGCTTCAAAGTCAAATGTTTAATCCATACCTTTCATAAACGGTGTTCTCATATTGCTATGTGAATACTTAATCCTTCTTGATCATTGAGGTTGTCATGTTAATTCTTTTCCTACCGGTGCGCTTCTCTTCGAGATGATCCCATCATTCTCCCCATCCGCAAGATCAATTCAAAGTTTTCTCAATGGTGTTTGTTTCGTTCATCCCAAGTTGTCTTTGTTTTCCCGCCCTCCCACCCTTTTTCTTGAAGGACTCAGATTTCTTAATCATGTATCCCTTTTATTTGTGAGAAGTCTCTTCATTCTTTTCTTTCAATGTTCTTATCCGGTGATTCTCAAGAAGATACTAATGGAGTTTCAAGTTCATCATTTTTCATTCTTTTCTTCTTCGGTGGATTCAATTCAAGCTTTCAGTGTTGATCATATTCCTTTCCTCGTGTCAATTGCTTTGTCATGTTTGGTGCACCTCTTAATTACTCACCTTCCTCTATTTCTTCTCCGGAGTGCTTAAGATTATCTCAAAAAAATTCGTGTTTCCATTCTCAATCCATTCAAGTTATTTTGAGGTTGTTATCTCATTCAAGTCATTTAATTCAACCGGCGCAATCCCCCCTTTCAATCAATCGTTCAACGATGTTTTCCTTTTGAGTGGGCCCTAACCCACAGGTCCTTTTCCAAGATCTTACCTGACTCTTCTACTTTTTCCCGGAGCTATTCCCCAATTCATTCGAAGTTTGTTGTAAGAATGAATTTTCATCAGTCATATTCTTTCTCCAAGATCGCTTTAAAAATATTTTGATTGTTAGTTCATCATTTCTATTCTTCTTTGTTCCGAAGTGTCTCAACAATTCATGGTGGTGTTTCTCGTCGTCATTCTCGGATTTTGAAGACCGAAGAAGAGTTCCTCTTAAATCCTTACCCGTTCTTCCAGAGATTCATGGTTCTAGCTTTTTACCATCCTCTCATAATTGTTTTTCGATTGTGAGAATTCTTTTCACCCATCCAGAGCAATTCAGGAGTCCTTACAGTTTGATTCTCCGGAGCCCATCTTCTCAGAATTATTCATTCCAACTTTCAGTTCTCGTTCTCCAAATCTTACCGGTGCATCGTTCAAGTTTACTCTAGTCAGCTCATGATCTCTTTGTTCTCTTGTATCTAAATTCTGTCAAGTATCTTCATTCATTTTCCAATTCTTCCCGGTGATTTGTGCCTTTGCTACTTTCATTTTCAATTCTTACGGTGGTTCGTTCAAGATTTCACTTCCTTCGTTATCATATCAAAATATTCGTTGTTTCCAAATTCCAACGGTGGTTCCATCAATACCTTCTGAAGTTTGCGCTATATCTCTCTTAATCCTTTCTACGAGAATAAGTAGTATGCCAAATCCGTTGCTTGTCATCAATTTAATTTTATGAAGGATAAGCATACAATAAATCTTATTCTTATTTCCTCTAGGTGATTCAATTCTTTTCTTCCGGAGATTGTTCATGATGAAGTAATTCTCGTTTCTAGTGTTTCATCTTTTCTTTTTCCGGAGTTCCAAGTTTTCTCATCGCGAAGCTCCATCTAAATCATTGCAAGGATTCACCTTGTGTTTTCAACTTCCATTTCTTTTTATCATCCTTTTATTATCGGAGTTCTCCATGGAGGCTCTACATGATGGTTCATCAAGGATTTAATTCCTTCTTGAAGTGTTCATCGAGATTCTTTTCAGAGGAGTTCAAGCATTCTTCATCTTGCATTCCAAAGTGCAATTCTCCTACCTTATCTTTTGAGATGGTGTTATATCATTCTTGACAATTTCCATTCTTGTTTCGCGATTCACATGTTGTCAAGAATGAGGTATTTTAAATCCATATCTCTTCGTTGGAGTTATCTTGTGTCATATTTCACCTAAAGCCTTTCCTAAGGAATGTTGCTATTGTGGTGCTTATCAATGATCCAAGTTTTCTCCTATCCTCTCGGCGAAAGCAGTTTTCATCTCTTCTTTGGTCTCAAGCAATCAAGTGTTTCTGTTAGTGGCCGATTGTCACCTCATAATTTTGAGATGTTTTCCATAAGCCAACTACAAGCTTATTCGTTTCGTTGTTGGTTTCCAACAACTCCGTTATAACCTTCTTGGAAGGCTGCTTTCCAAGCTCATTTGTGGCAGAAGTTGGCATTTTCTTCTCCATTCTGTTATTCCAATGATCTATCTTCTATTATTTCTTCTGGAGGCATTGTGATGTTGCTCTTTTCACTCATCATCTCGAATTGCGAGGATCGTGTCCTTTTCGTGCTTATCCATTTAACTGGAGTGTCGTGTTCTCATTCAAGTTCTTTCATCTTATCAAGTCTTGCATCTCTTTTCAACCGGGGTGCTGTCTGAATTTGATCTTCCTTGTTCCTTGTTTATCTCGTTTCAACCAGAGTGGTTCCAATTCCTTCTTGTCCATTGTACTCGTCATTCATAGCTTTGCAACCTCCAAGGTTCACATGGTGTTCCTTGTTTCTATTTTCTACCGCAGTGCTCTCAATTTTGTTCAACTCTGTTGTGTTCTTTCTTTCAATTTGTTCAACCTCTCAAGGTTCTTTGGTTTCACTCATTGGTCGAAGAAGCAACTTAGTTTTACCTCTTCTCTTCCTCTTCCGTTTCTCTCTGGTGCCATTCTAGATCTCGGGATGAGATCCTCTTGTAGTGGTGGAGTGTTGTAACGCCCCAAGACCGGAGCTTCAGAAGCCTTCCAGGGTTTCCGAGTTTTGCCGTGTGTTTTATTTGCTTGTTGCATTGCATCATGTCATCTTTTGCATTGCATCATGTCATCATGCCAGCATGTCATTTAATTTTTAAAACTCAACTAAATAAATTGCATAGATCTTTTGATCTATTTAAATCGAGGGATATTCACATGGTGATTTTTCTTTAAAACATATTCAAAGTCTCCTACTATTATTAGGGAGCTATAATAAAATTATTCCATTTATTAGGAATTAACCATAACCCACTTGCAATATCCCATGCCGTTGTTATCTCAATTCTTGGTCTCCAACCTTGCCCATAATTTCTTTCATCATTTTCTGGAGCTCCACTGAAATCCGAACATTTTGGACCTTCCTTTTATCGAGTCCTAATTCAAACCCATTTGAATTAAATTCAAATGAGTTTGAATTTAAATCTTTCAATCATGGCCTTTCTATTTTTCTTGGAACGAGCATATTTTTGCGAGTCCGGGAAAATTACCCCCATGTGTAAATGCTACCCCAAACACTTCATTTCCTCTTCTTTTCCTCTTTGGTATTTTCTGTTTTGGAAAATAAAAGAGTAGAGGGAGAGAAGCAGACCAGCCGCAGCCTACTACCTAACCAGCTAGACCAGGCCAGCCCATCTAAGCCGGCCCAGGCCCAGCTGCACCCTGTTGTTAACCTAGCGATTCCCCCAGCACTCGATGCCCATCCCTCTCGTTCCCTCGCGCCGCCACTCACACATGCATCGCGCCAGGGAGAGGATCCCACGCTCCTCCCTCATCTCCCTTGCAGCCTCTCTTCCTCCCCTCGTTCCCCATCGTGCACCGCACCTCTCCACCACCTCGAGCCAGCAGGCCGCCGCCTTGCATCGCCGTCCTGCACTGCACCTCCGCCGGCCTTGGCCTCCCGCGGCTGCCTGCTACTGGCCCCGCTGCCGAGCGTCACCCTCCATGCGAGCCTCCTCCGGCGGCCCTGTCGCCCATGCGCCGCTGATGACAAGCTCCACCAGGAGCCCGGAGTTCCCTGCCTCCTCTTCACGAGCGCTCGTGCATGCTGGTCCTCTCAGCCCGTGCCAGGTGCTCCTTCCCTGCGCTCGAAGTCAGGCGCGCCACTGAGCCGCCCGAGCTACTCCTTGCACGACCTCCCCTTCCTCTGGTCCTCCTCCTCACCTCGTGCCCGGCGCCAGCCATGGCCGCCTCGCTGTTGCTCCTCCATGTTCGCCTTGCTGCAGCTGCTCCCCTGCGTCGCTCAAGTCCCAGCAGCCCCTTTGCCTGCTCGTCACCATCGATCCGGCAGGAGCTCCGCCTCCCTGCTTCACATGAAGGCCGAAGTCGCCCCTTCTTCCAGTCGCTATCCTCACGAGCGGCTCTGTTCGGGAGGCTCCCCTCCAAATTCGTCAATGCCTTTGTTTGACCCGTGTTCGACTACAGTGCAAACGCCAAGTTCCACTACGACATGCACCACTACTGCCGCTGAGGGTTTCGTCAAGTTCAACTACATCGACTACGAATGGTGACGACCCCGAACATCTACAGAGAGGGGCTGATTTATGGGACCCCCTTGACAGTTCACTTTGAATAAAACTCCTCCAGCAAGGCCCAACCTTGGTTTTAACATTTGCCACCTAAGCCTTTTTCCCTTGGGTTCTGCAGACTCAAGGGTCATCTTTATTTTACCCCCCCAGGCCAGTGCTCGTCGTGAGTGTTGGTCCAACCTGTCAACCGCCAGTGGCCACCAGGGGCAACTCTGGGCTGGCCTACCGGAAGTTTGGACAATCCGGTGTGCCATGAGAACAAGATATGTGCAGCTCCTATCGGGATTTGTCGGCACAGCTGGTCTTGTTTTACAATCGGGATATCGGGCTTTGCTGGTCTTGTTTTACCATTGTCGAAATGTCTTGTAAACCGGGATTCCGAGTCTGATCGGGTCTTCCTGGGAGAAGGAATATCCTGCGTTGACCATGAGAGCTTGTGATGGGCTAAGTTGGGACACCCCAGCAGGGTATAATCTTTCGAAAGCCGTGCCTGCGGTTATAGGCAGATGGGAATTTGTTAATGTCCGGTTGTAGATAACTTGACACCAGATACGAATTAAAACGCATCAACCGCGTGTGTAGCCGTGATGGTCTCTTTTTGGCGGAGTCCGGGAAGTGAACATGGTTTTGGGTTATGTTTGACGTAAGTAGGAGTTCAGGATCACTTCTTGATCATTACTAGCTTCAGACCGTTCCATTTGCTCTCTTCTCGCTCTTATTTGCGTATGTTAGCCACCATATATGCTTAGTTGCAGCTGCAACCTCACCACTTTACCCCTTTCCTACCCATAAGCTTAAATAGTCTTGATCTCGCGGGTTTTGAGATTGCTGAGTCCTCGTGACTCACCAGATACTATCACAACAGTTGTAGGTGCCGATGATACCAGTGCAGGTGGTGCAACCGAGCTCAGATGGGAGCTCAATGAAGACCTTGGTCATTGCTATGTTTTGTTTCTTGATGATCAGCAGTGGAGCCCAGTTGGGACGATCGGGGATCTAGCAGTTGGGTTATCTTCTTTTCTTTTGGCTTCGTCCGTAGACAGACTATGTGTGTACTCTGAGTGTTGTATGATTTATTTAAGTATTTGTGTGAAGTGGCGATTTTAAGCCAACTCTTTATCCCATTCTTGTTCATTACATGGGATTGTGTGAAGATGACCCTTCTTGCGACAAAACCACCATGCGGTTATGCCTCTAAGTCGTGCTTCGACACGTGGGAGATATAGCCGCATCGTGGGTGCTACAGCCGTACTCTTTAGGGAGTTCGGATTCTGTCCATTCAGCGACGAAGTTAGCCAGGACTTGCAACTTAATGGCTCGCCATGGTTTATATGTTATGTCGAACAGGAGGAGCTCGATAGCCCATTTGGCAATCTGGCCCGTGGCATCGCGGTTCTTTATTATATCATTGAGTAGTACTTCTGAGGCCACTGTGATTGAGCACTCTTGAAAGTAGTGTCGTAGTTTCCGGGATGCCATTGATAACCCACAAGTGTAGGGGATCGCAACAGCTTTCGAGGGTGAAGTACAACCCAAATTTATTGATTCGACACAAGGGGAGCCAAAGAATATTCTTGAGTATTAGCAGTTGAGTTGTCAATTCAACCACACCTGGATAACTTAGTATCTGCAGCAAAGTATTTAGTAGCAAGAGTGGTATGATAGTAATGGTAACGGTAGCAACAGGAAAGGTAAATGTTTTGGGTTTTTGTAGTAGTTGTAACAGTAGCAACGGAAAAGTAAATAAGCGAAGAACAATATGTGAAAAGCTCGTAGGCAATGGATCAGTGATGGATAATTATGCCGGATGCGATTCCTCATGCAATAGTTATAATATAGGGTGACACAGAACTAGCTCCAATTCATCAATGTAATGTAGGCATGTATTCCGTAAATAGTCATACGTGCTTATGGAAAAGAACTTGCATGACATCTTTTGTCCTACCCTCCCGTGGTAGCGGGGTCCTAGTGGAAACTAAGGGATATTAAGGCCTCCTTTTAATAGAGAACCGGACCAAAGCATTAACACATGATGAATACATGAACTCCTCAAACTATGGTCATCACCGAGAAGTATCCCGATTATTATCACTTCGGGGTTGTCGGATCATAACACATAATAGGTGACTATAGACTTGCAAGATAGGATCAAGAACACACATATTCATGAAAACATAATAGGTTCAGATCTGAAATCATGGCACTCGGGCCCTAGTGACAAGCATTAAGCATAGCAAAGTCATAGCAACATCAATCTCAAAACATAGTGGATACTAGGGATCAAACCCTAACAAAACTAACTTGATTACATGGTAAATCTCATCCAACCCATCACCGTCCAGCAAGCCTACGATGGAATTACTCACACACGGCGGTGAGCATCATGAAATTGGTGATGGAAGATGGTTGATGATGACGACGGCGACGAATCCCCCTCTCCGGAGCCCCGAATGGACTCCAGATCAGCCCTCCCGAGAGAGATTAGGGCTTGGCGGCTCCGTGTCGTGAAACGCGATGAAACTTTTTTCTTTATTTTTTCTCCCTGAGACAGTATATATGGAGTTGGAGTTGAGGTCAGAGGAGGTCCGGGGGCCCACGAGATAGGAGGGTGCGCCCCTAGGGGGGGCGCGCCCCCCTGTCTCGTGGACAGCCCGTGGGCCCCCTGGCCTTGATTCTTTCGCCAAAAATTCTTATTTATTCTGAAAAGTACCTCCGTGGATTTCTAGGACATTCCGAGAACTTTTCTTTCCTACACATAAAACAACATCATGGTAGTTCTGCTGAAAACAGCGGCAGTCCGGGTTAGTTTCATTCAAATCATGCAAGTTAGAGTCCAAAACAACGGCAAAAGTGTTTGTAAAAGTAGATACATTGGAGACGTATCAACTCCCCCAAGCTTAAACCTTTGCTTGTCCTCAAGCAATTCAGTTGATAAACTGAAAGTGATAAAGAAAAACTTTTACAAACTCTGTTTGCTCTTGTTGTTGTAACATGAAAAGCCAGGATTCAAGTTTCAGCAAATATTATGAACTAACCATACTCACAATAACACATAGGTCTCACAATTACTCATATCAATAGCATAATCAGCTAGCGAGTCATAATAATAAAACTCGGATGACAACACTTTCTCCAAATAATCATAACATGATATAACAAAATGGTATCTCGCTAGCCCTTTCTGAGACCGCAAAACATAAATGCAGAGCACCTTTAAAGATCAAGGACTGACTAAACATTGTAATTCATGGTAAAAGAGATCTAGTCAAGTCATACCCAATATAAACCAGTAATAATGCATGCAAATGAAAGTGTGCTCTCCAGCGGGTGCTTTTAATAAGAAGGATGATGACTCAACGTAAAAGTAAATAGATAGGCCGTTCGCAGAGGGAAGTAGGGATTTGTAGAGGTGCCAGAGCTCGATTTTAAAATAGAGATTGAATAACATTTTGAGCGGCATACTTTCACTGTCAACACAACAACTATGAGATGGCTGTATCTTCCATACTACATGCATTATAGGCAGTTCCCAAACAGAATGGTAAAGGTTTATACTCCCCCAACCACCAACAAGCATCAATCCATGGCTTGCTCAAAACAATGAGTGCCTCCAACATACAACAGCCCTGGGGGAGTTTTGTTTAATTATTTTGATTTGCTTTGATCTTTTTGGATCATGGGACTGGGCATCCTGGTTAGCGGCCCTTTCTCGTGAATGAGGAGCGGAGTCCACTCCTCTGAGAATAACCCACCTAGCATGGAAGATAAAGGCAACCCTAGTTGAAACATGAGCTGCTCGAGCATACAAAACAGAATTTCATTTGAAGGTTTGGAGTTTGGCACATACAAATTTACTTGGAACGGCAGGTAGATACCGCATATAGGAAGGTATAGTGGACTCATATGGAACAACTTTGGGTTTTAAGGAGTTTGGATGCATAAGCAGTATTCCCGCTTAGTACAAGTGAAGGCTAGCAAAAGACTGGGAAGCGACCAACTGAGAGAGCGACAACAGTCGTAAGCATGCACTAAAATTAATTCACACGGGATACAAACATGAGGAGGATATAATCTACCATGAACATAAATATCATGAAGGCTACGTTGATTTGATTCAACTACATGCGTGAACATGTGCCAAGTCCAGTCACTCAATTCATTCAAAGGAGGACACCATCCCATCATATCACATCATAATCATTCTAATAGCATGTTGGCACGCAAGGTAAACCATTGTGACTCATAGCTAATCAAGCATGGTACAAGCAACTATAATATCTAAGTGTCATTGCAAATATGTTTATTTCATAATAGCTGACTCAGGAACGATGAATCATCATATTTACAAAAACAAGAGAGGTCGAGTTCATACCAGCTTTTCTCATCCCAATAAGTCCATCATATATCATCATTATTGCCTTTCACTTGCACGACCGAACGAAGTGTATAATAATAAGAGTGCAAGTGCATTGGACTAAGCTGGAATTTGCAAGCATTCAACTCAAGAGAGAAGACAAGTAATATGGGCTCTAAATATAAATAATTAATCATGCATATGAGAGCCACTAAGCATTTTCAATATGGTCTTGTCGACCCTCAAAAGAAAGAAAAGAAAAGAAAACTATTTACACGGGAAAGCTCCCAACAAGTAAAAGAAGAACGAGAATTTTTTTTGGGTTTTCATTTTAATTTCTACTACGAACAAGGAAATTAAACTAACTATTTTTTTGTTTTTCTTAAGGTTTATCAAACACACAAGAAGAAAACTAGAAAAAGAGATTTAAGCTAACGTGGATAATACAATGGAAGAGTATGAGCACCGACGACTAGTGTGTGAACATGAATGTAAACTCGGTGAGAAATACGTACTCCCCCAAGCTTAGGCTTTTGGCTGAAGTTGGTTTAATACCAAGGACCGCCGCTACTCTCTCTGGTGTAAGGATAGGTATAATCAGGATAATACTGGCTGGTCATCTCTGGATCCCACTGGACAGATGATGCGCGATAAGGGTCCAGTCCAGGTTCCGGTTCAGGTTCAGGCTCTGGAGTAAAAGCTTGAGCTAGATGATTGTTCACCGCCTCCGGTGTAACGAGAAATTTTTCTACAAGCAAATCAAACAACAGAGGCGCAGGAAAAATAATACTCTCAAAGTGTTTCTTATTGAATCTAAGTTTATACAAGAGCATCCTATCTTCGATGTCAACAATAAACTTATGTGCTACCATACTCTTGTAATCTAAAATGTGAGGAGGCAATATTGTCTCCTTTTCCTCATGGTGCCTAATGGGTATCTGAAAATGTCTAGCAAGACGTGCGGCATAGATACCTCCAAATATGGGGCCTTTTGTACGATTCAGGGCTAGCCGTTTAGCAACGACGGCTCCCATATTAAAACTATTGTCTCCAAGCAAAGCATGTTGAAGCATGATAATATCAGGAACACGCAAGTTTCCACTATTCCCACGACCAATTAAGCATCTACTAGAAAATATGGTAAAGTAGCGTAAAACAGGAAAGTGTATGCTAGATACTTTCTCTTCGGGACCCTTCTTTGGCTCTTCTACATCTATAATATTAACAAAGCCAGCCACATCTTCACGATGGGGTTCCTCTAATTCTCCCTCATAAGGTATCCTACATACCGCACAAAATTTACATAAAGACATTTCTTTGAACTCGTCATATAAATGAAATGATACTGAAGGCGGTGACTTCTTAGGATAATAATAAAAGTTTTGCACGAAAGTATTAGTAAGTAAGATATACTGATCTATTCGGTCATTCATGAAACCGGTGAGGCCTGCAGTCTCGATTAAAGCATAAAAGTCTTCATGAATTCCAGCTTCCTTTAAGAAATCCTCACATGGCCATTCTCATGATCGTACTTCCGCTAAGCGAGGAAGATTATACTTGGGTTTTTCCTTCTCTTTGTCTTGTTTTTCCTTAGAGCTTTGGCTAGAAGAGCCTTTAAAGAACCTCCTTAACATTTTCTGAAAAATTCTGAATTTTTTAGTAACTTCAAAATAAAAGTGTATAAAACTAAACAAGATTAATAGCAACTACTCCTACAAGTGCCTAGAGCCTATATCATGCATTGGAATTGCTTGGTGTCGGCGTTCTGGGAACGGGGGTACCTAGACTTGCCTGCCTGCAGCCTGCGGCGTGGCTCAAGGGGTGGCCCAGTACGGCCCATCTTCATCAACACAAGCTCAAGACCCTCGTGAGGGCCAAGCCTCACGGGGCGGGCGACAGGAAGCTTCCTCAGGCACGGCCTCATCAGGCTGGCTCGCGAGGAGGCGGAGAGATCAAGGCGGGGTACCTCACGAGGTGCCCGTGACGCAAGCCATGACGACCAAAGCCAGGCGGGCGCCGGCCTGTGCAGAGTCCTCGTTTCCTCTTTGGTGCAAAGGGAGCAAGCGCATGCAAGAGTATCAAGCAAAGGCAACCATTTCGGTGCAACAATGCCAAGACCAGCAGAACGGCAGAATGGAGGTCATCGTGGAGCCCAAGCCGGCATCACCGCCAGAGTCTTTAGCAGGTGAGGACCGACTTTAGTCAGGATAAGTGTACTAGATGTTCCCCTTCAAAATGGCCAATTGTTGGCGCCCTTCCCGCTCAATATTTGGGAAGAGGCCCAGGGCCTCCGCCTATAAATTGGACTAGCCACCCCCAGGGTAGAGGCATCTGGAGACCAATGAGAGGAGAATTAGAACCTTAGCCAACACCACCACCACCACAAGAACTCCTCCCCTCGTGAGGCAGTTCTTCCTTGTATTCTTCATCATCAGCCCCTGAGGCAATCCACCATGCCACAAACTAGAGTAGGGTATTACACCACAATGGTGGCCCGAACTAGTATAAACCTCGTGTCCCTTGTGTTGTTCTTCGTGTAGTTTAGATCTTTGCGAGGCGACGAGACAAAGGTAGGTAGGAGGTGCGATCTCCACGTGCACCCCAGAGTTCGAACCTAGAGGGTCTGCCGGAACCCGAAATCCGACATTTGGCGTGCCAGGTAGGGGCGCACCGGAATCCGCCTTCCGCCGCCCTATTTTTCACCGCCCCTCGCATCCATGTCAGACGCTCGTCGAGCCGCGCCGAGCGCCGGGCCGCCCTCGCCACTCACGTCGCCCAGACGGCCCCCGTCGGCGGGTGCCCCTGTCGTTCCCCGTCGCCTGCCGCCAATGCCGCCACCGGCCCGGCGGGGAACGAGCAGCAGGCATCATCTCTACATCCTTTGGTGTGGCGAGAAGGCCGCACCGCCACCCCGTCGGTGACTCTAGCCGGTTCCTCGTCCCACGTCCATCGCGCTCCTGCGGACGCGCACGCCGCGCTGCTCCTGGCGAGGGAACTCCCGCACTACCGTCTCGTCGACGACCTCTACGACGAGTGGCTCGCCCACATCACCGAGCTCGTCAGCACCGCTGGGGGCTCCCCTGCTCCATCCCTCTTGCTGCATCGCGCCCCGCCTTGCGCGGGCGATGAAGCTCCAGTGGCGCCTCAGCCGCCTCCCCCTCAAGAAGGCGCCTTGGCCCCAAGGCGTGTGGCCCCTGGACGGAACTCGCTCCATCCGGCACCAGCACAGCAAGAGAAGAGCTGCCAAGAGATCCCTCGTCCCCAAGAAGCTGCCCGGGTGCTCCCCGCACCGGCCCGTCACGACCGCGCTCCTGCTCCAGCGCGCCAAGACCCCGCGCTGCTCCTGGAGGTAGCACACGGAGACTTCCAAGATCAAGCCCTCCGTCACCCAAGGCCTCCCGTGGCCACTGCAGGATGCCGTGCCTTCACCGCCGAGCTGCGCAGTGTGGCCTGGCCGGGCAAGTTCAAGCCAGATTTGCCCCCACGCTACGATGGCACGGCCGACCCTGCGAAGTTCCTCCAGCTCTATGAGCTGGGCATCGAAGCCGCCAACGGGGACGAGAAGGTCATGGCGAACTGGTTTCCCATGGCGCTCAAGGACAGTTCCCGCACCTGGCTCCTGAACCTGGCTCATGGCACGATTTCCTCCTGGGACGAGATGTGCAGCCGATTCATCGCCAACTTCCAAGGCACACGCGACCGGCCCCCGGCCATGAGCGACTTGCACCGCATCAAGCAGCAGCCAGGAGAGACCCTGCAGAAGTTCATCCAGCATTTTAACAACGCTCGCCTTAAGATCTCCAGGGTGTCTGAGGAGGCCATCATCTCAGCCTTCTCCGACGGCGTGCGTGACGTCAAGATGAAAGAAGAGCTTGCGATCCATGAAGACTTATGCACCTCCCGGGAGTTGTTCAACTTGGCGACCAAGTGCGCCAGGGCTGAGGAAGGACGCCTTTCCCTCCTCGAGCTGCCAGCTGCCGACCCAGAAGAGAAGAAGCCCAAGGTCAAGGACGTGAAGCACAAGGGGGTTGCCGTGCTTGCAGCAGAACCGGTCACCAAGCGGGGAAGGGATTAGCCTGAGTCATCCAAGGGCAGCCGGTACTGCGTGTACCACGACCTCCACACCCACAACACCAATGAATGCCAAGAGCTCAGGGCCGTGCGGGACGTGCACGCCAGCCGACGCCCCGAGTGCAACGACCGGGGCTATGGCCGAGGAGGAGGAAGAGGTGGAGGACGATGGGAAGACCGTGGCCCTCGCCAAGGGTGGCGCGACCGACCTCGCGAGGACCGCTGGCAGGATCAGCCTCGCGAGGGAGGCTGGAGGGATCAGCCTCGCGAGGATCGTCCGCAAGGCAACGTGGGCCTCCCTCCTCTGCCACCACAGCCAAGGAGGAATGAAGACCATCTTCAGGACGAGGGGGCTGGGGGCTTCCAGGAGCCGCGTGCAATCGCTTGCATCTTGGGCGGAGCTCAAGCCCCAGACTCTCAGTGCATCTTTAAGAAGTTTGCTCGCGAAATGAATGCAGTCCTCCCCAAGCTCGAAGCCACACGCCCCCTCAGGTGGTCAGCGTGCGCCATCACGTTCAGCTCAGCGGATCAGCTCAAGTGCGCAGCCACAGCCGGAGTCCTCCCGATGCTTTGTTCCTCGATCATCAGCAATGTGCAAGTCACCAGGACCCTCATCAATGGCGGAGCAGGGCTCAATGTCCTGTCCGTCGAGACATTCAACAATCTCCAAGTGCCATACAACCAGCGTCAGCCAACCAAACCTTTCTCGGGAGTCACTGATGGTTCCACAGTTCCGATAGGACAGGTCCGCCTTCCTATCACCTTCGGGAAGCGTGACAACTACCGCACTGAGCTTATTGACTTCGACGTCACGCACATCCGCCTGCCGTACAATGCCATCCTCGGGTACCTAGCTCTGGCCAAGTTCATGGCCGTGACTCATCATGGTTACAATGTCCTCAAGATGCCAGGGAGCGGTGGAATCATCACGGTGCCTTGTGAAAAGAGAGACGTAGTGTGTTCTTTGGAGCGTGCTTTTCAAGCCGCATCAATCGAAGACCCAGATCACAGGAGTGGAAGGCTTCCCGAGGCAGTCCCTAAGAAGAAGAAGGCATCGCCTGGTCAGAACCCTCGGGAGGCAAGCCCCTCAGAGTCCGCGCCCATTCCAGGGGCGCCTCCTTCTGTCGCATAGGAAGGCACGCCCGGCGCCCTCCTCGAGCAAGGCTCGAGGGCTCTCTCCTGGAGGGCCATCGACTTTGCTAAGATCACGAGGGAGGCGCTCGGACAACACTTGGAGGCGTGTTTCAAAGCACGTATCCCTCAGGCAGGAGGAAGGCAAGGAGGGCCAAACCCTCGGGAGTTCGTCAGCGAGATCATTCAGGAGCTGATGGAGTCAAGAGTCATAAGTGGCAGCCGCCGCTTACCTGCCGTAGCTCCCATCCGGGCGAGGATGGTGGGCTGCGCGTCTGCATCGACATACCAGGGCTCAACCGAGCCGCCTCTTAGGAGCGCCTCTGGCCCTCACACGTGGGACCCTGCGAAGGTCCACCCCACAGCTATGTTCGCATGCCTTACGGCTTGCCGAATGCAGCTGCTGTGTGCCAGTGCCTCATGAGGAGCGTCCTGGAGGCTCAGGCGGCCAGGAGTTCCACAGTCCTAGCAGAGATGGAGATGGTTTGTGAGGAGACACCAGCGCCTCTGGAGCCTCCCGAGGCTCCTGGGCCTGGGGGCTCGTGAAGATTGGCTTCCGCAGCGCACGACGTTCGCTACTTCAACATCCCTTCATCTTCAACACCATTAGGTGACATCCTTCGAGTTTCATTTTTCAGCTGGGAGCGCCCTCAGGGCTGCATCATTCCCAGTCCACGTGGGTCCGTCCCTGCAGCACGTATCCCTTTTGCTCATGTTTTAGCTTGCTTTGCTGGGGGCGCCCCTCGGGCTGCATTATCCCCAAGTCGTTCGGGCCCGACCCAGCGATGTTCGCCTTTCTCTGTGCCTATCTAAATGGATTTGCTCCTTCATGATTAACATGCTTAACTTGATCGCCCGCTCGATTGACACCAACTGATGGAGCTGCTCCCTAACGGCACGACGCTTGCGCATGGGTCTGTCCCTGCAACATTGACCAACCTGATTGGCTGAGCTCTAGCCACGGCAGCCCCGCAAGGCGCCACCTCACCAAGCCTTCAGTGCCCTCGTCACCCCTCCAGAGCAACCAACAGCTAACTGTCTATTGTAACGGCAAACTCTCGTTCTTCTTGTGATGAACCTGTAGGATCTCTTCAAGGAGCAACGTCAGGCCAGGCCTTCACGGCGTCTCCTTCACTCTCGTCCGCGCGAACCTCTTGCATGTTAAAGGGGGGGTACCTGAGCATCGCGACTCATGGACTCCTACTGGCTCTCCAGCCCTCACCTCCTGGCCTTGTCCACGACATCGCGACCTGGCATACCAGTGACGGCTGAGCTCGCTTGAGGGCCGGGACCCGAGGACGTAGAGCACGAAGGGGAGCAAAGGCCAGAGGGAAGAGGCACGCGGGGACCTCGCCGGGCAACTCCACATCTGCCGATGCACAGGCCTAGCGCCGCGCTAAGTAGTGGCTTCTAACTCCCGAGATAAATCATCTTTTGGAAATACTAGCTGTCGCAGCGCTAACCTCGCACCTAATGCGGTCCTGTTTTGGCAACGTCGCGCTCTTTTCTCGCCGAACAATGGCTGCTTGAGCGCCAAAGGGGACCTCCTGAGCATCGTGACTCAGGGGCTCTTACTGGACCCCGGGCCGCTCACCTCCTGGCCTTGACCACGGCATCGCGACCTGGCATACCAGCAACGGCTGAGACTTGCCTTGAGACCAGGACCGGTCGGCGCAGAGCACCGAGCCCTCACGAGGTTCGAAAGGACGAACTAAGCTAAGGCGGGACGAGCATCTCACACCGTTTCACGACAAGGATCGTATTAACAAATGGAACTACAGGCACCTTACAAACCCCCACGGGGTGTATTCTTGGCTCCTCGCAGGAACAAAAGACGTGAGACTTGAACATGACTAACTACAGGGCCCCTGATGAGCAGACGCCATCATCAACAGTGGGCCGCGTGAGGCTCGGCGCCAGCCTCATCCAGATCAGCCGCGTCGGCTGCCGGGCGAGCTGGCCATGCTCCGGGCACGGTGCGAGCTCGGAGGCTCGTAGCTGTCGTCGCTCGTCTCTGGAGTCAGAAGGATCTCGGAGGAGTTGCCGGACCCTCCGAGGCACCCACTACCATCAGAGGAGCTGCTGGAGGAGCAGGCGACGGCAGGCCTGGTCCCTGCCGCTCTAGAGCTTCGACCGCTACCTCTGGGACATCACTCCAGCCGGCGCCCATCTTTGTCAAAGACCTTGAAGAGCATCAAGGAGGCGCCATCGTAATCCAGGTGGATCATGAGGGTCCCCTCTGATCGGCAGACCCGGGCGATCTCGCCCCAACCCCGGGTCATCAAGACCTTGCCTGGAGCGACGACCTCGACACCCGCTTTGGTCGCAGGAGCACGACAGTCGGCGTGCTGCAGCCAGAGCTTGAAAGGCCCCCTTGGCGGAACCTTGAAGGCGAAGGAAGGAGGAAGGCGAATCCAAGATCGAGGAGGCATGGCGGCGTGAAGCACAAGATCGCGGGAGGAGGCCTCGACGTGAACCCCGGGAGGAATGACGCGCACCGCCGTGACACCGGCGGCGACGGCGCCTCTGGCGGTGCCGCTCGGCGCCTGCGCCTTCGGGACCCTCGATCCGGGCGTACAAGGGCAATGGGAATCTAGGAGGCGGCCGCTCGAACCATGGCCTCGACACCTCCTGCCAATCACCCCCTTCTCCGCGGCGAGAGATGAGCTGTTTCTTTGGCGGAAGCGGGGAAGGACCCTCTCGGGGGGTTTTCCCCTTCTCTTCGGCAGAAAACCGTCGGATCGGTCGTATGGTGGAGCAAGGGCAGAGAAGAAGATGAAAAGCAGCAAGAGAGGATGGACTGGAAAGGCTCTCGCCGTTCCGTACATATAGCCGGGGGAGGCCAACCGCCGGCCTCCACGATCACAGGTAATCATGACCCGTTTTGCATGCAGGGAGTTGTCAATTCGTGTAGTTGCCGAGGCGTCGTGGGGAAGCAGGGACTCCCACGTCCAATCAACCGCCATGCAGCGCCCAAGGCCGCAGGCTGTTGGGGACCGCGGCACTTTGCACTTGGCCCTTCGCTTCTATGCTAAGCCATGTCCAGGCGCGCCTTGGGCCCGGGGGCTACTGTCGGCGTTCTGAGAACGAGGGTACCCAGACTTGCCTGCCTGCGGCCTGCGGTGTGGCTCAAGGGGTGGCCCAATATGGCCCATCTTCATCAACACAAGCTCAAGACCCTCGCGAGGGGCCAAGCCTCGCGGGGTGGGCGACAGGAAGCTTCCTCAGGCACGGCCTCATCAGGCTGGCTCGCGAGGAGGCGGAGAGATCAAGGCGGGGTACCTCACGAGGTGCCCGTGATGCAAGCCATGACGACCAAAGCTAGGCGGGCGCTAGGAGGGCGCCGGCCTGCGCAGAGTACTTGTTTCCTCTTTGGTGCAAAGGGAGCAAGCGCAGGCAAGAGTATCAAGCAAAGGCAACCATTTCGGTGCAACAAGACCAAGACCAGCAGAACGGCAGGATGGAGGTCATCGTGGAGCCCAAGTCGGCGTCACCGCCAGAGTCTTTAGCAGGCGAGGACCGACTTTAGTCAGGATAAGTGTACTAGATGTTCCCCTTCAAAATGGCCAATTGTTGGCGCCCTTCCCGCTACATATTTGGGAAGAGGCCCAGGGCCTCTGCCTATAAATAGGACTAGCCACCCCAAGGATAGAGGCATCTGGAGACCAATGAGAGGAGAATTAGAACCTTAGCCAACACCACCACCACCACAAGAACTCCTCCCCTCGCGAGGCAATTCTTCCTTGTATTGTTCATCATCAGCCCCTGAGGCAATCCACCATGCCACAAACTAGAGTAGGGTATTACACCACAATGGTGGCCCGAACTAGTATAAACCTCGTGTCCCTTGTGTTGTTCTTCGTGTAGTTTAGATCCTTGTGAGGCGACGAGACATAGGTAGGTAGGAGGTGCGATCTCCGCGTGCACCCTAGAGTTCGAACCTAGAGGGTTTGCCGGAACCCGAAATCTGACACTTGGTACCTAAAAAATTTAACATGCAAGCTCAACAACAGGGTCACCAAGGCAGCAAGGATTTGCAATGAATAAAGCACTAGAACAAAAACTAATTGGACCAATGGAGGAGTCACATACCAAGCAACAATCTCCCCAAAGCAGTTTTGCGAATGGAGCTTTGAGCTAAGAGATCAAAAATCACAGCAAAACGAGCTAGAACTCGTGGTTGAGGTGGATGGGGATTTTTTTGGGTAGAAGATGGAGTGTGTGGGTGCTGGCATAAGTGGAGGGGAGCCACCAGGGGCCCACAAGATAGGGGGGCGCGCCCTACAAGGGGGGCGCCCTCCTCTCTCGTGGCCTGGTGCTTGGCCCTCCTGCAGTGTTTTCAGTGCCTAAAATCCCCAAATATTCCAGAAAAAATCATACTAAATTTGCAGGGCATTTGGAGCACTTCTTTTTTGGACAATTTTTTTATTGCACGAATAAATCAGAAAACAGACAAATAATACTATTTTTTTCTATATTTATTCTAAATAACAGAAAGTAAAAGGAGGGTACAGAAGGTTGTGCCTTCTAGTTTCATCCATCTTGTGATCATCAAAATGAATCCACTAACAAGGTTGATCAAGTCTTGTTAACAAACTCATTCCGAATAACACGGAACCGGAGAAATTTCGAATAACACTAAGTTACATCAACGGGGATATGAAAATCCCCAACAATAAGAATATCGTACTTTTCTTGACAATAGGGAGAGGAAATTTAAAACCTCCAAAAATGATAGTTGGAACTTTTTCAATAGAATTGATGCTATGAACTTGAGATTGTTTCCTCGGAAAGTGTACCGTATGCTCATTACCATTAACATGAAAAGTGACATTGCCTTTGTTGCAATCAATAACAGCCCCTGCAGTATTAAGGAAAAGGTCTACCAAGGATAATAGACATACTATCATTCTCGGGAATATCAAGAATAACAAAGTCCATTAAAATAGTGACATTTGCAACCACAACAGGCACATCACAAATACCGACAGGTATATCAGTTGATTTATCAGCCATTTGCAAAGATATTTCAGTAGGTGTCAACTTATTCAATTCAAGTCTACGATATAAAGAGAGAGGCATAACACTAACACCGGCTCCAAGATCACATAAAGCAGTTCTAACAAAATTTCTTTTAATAGAGCATGGTATAGTTGGAACACCCGGATCTCCAAGTTTCTTTGGTATTCGACCCTTAAAAGTGTAATTAGCAAGAATGGTGGAAATTTCAGCTTCCGGTATCTTTCTTTTATTTGTGATGATATCCTTTATATATTTAGCATAAGGATTTGCTTTAAGCATATCAGTTAAGCGCATACGTAAGAAAATAGGTCTAATCATTTCAGCAAAATGCTCAAAATCCTCATCATCCTTTGACTTGGATAGTTTAGGAGGAAAGGGCATGGGTTTCTGAACTCATGGTTCTCTTTCTTTACCGTGCTTCCTAGCAACAAAATCTCTCTTATCTTAATGTTGATTCTTTGACTGTGTGTTATCAAGATCAACAGCAGGTTCAATCTCTACATCATTGTCTTTGCTAGGTTGAGCATCAACATGAACATATCATTAACATTATCATTAAGTTCATGTTCATCACCTGATTGTGTTTTAGCATCAGAAATAGAAATATTATTGGGATTCCCAGGTGTGTCTACAGTAGGTTCACTAGAAGCATGTAAGGTTCTATCATTTTTCTTCTTCTTTTCAAAAGAACTAGGTGCCTCTAAATTATTTCTTTGAGAATCTTGCTCGATTCTCTTAGGGTGGCCTTCAGGATACAAAGGTTCCTGAGTCATTCTACCAGTTCTAGTAACCACTCTAACAACAAAGTCATTTTTATTATTCAATTCATCAAGCAAATCATTTTGAGCTTTGAGTACTTGCTCAGCTTGAGTAGCAACCATAAAAGCATATTTGCTAACGCGGTGAAGTTCATCTTTAACTCTAGCCAGATTATCACCTACGTGTCCTATCTCGAAAGCATTATTCTTTACTCTCTACCAACATAAGCATTAAAACTTTCTTGTCTAGCCATAAAGTCATAAAATTCATCTAAGCATGGGTTATGAAATTTAGTAGAGGGTATTTCAACTTTATCATATCTATAGAGAGAATTTACCTTCACTACCTGTGTCGGGTTATCAAGACAACGTGGTTCTTCAGGCGGTAAATTAAGACCATGTATTTCTTCAATAGGAGGTAAATTCTTAACATCTTTAGCTTTAATACCTTTTTCTTTCATTGATTTCTTTGCCTCTTGCATATCTTTAGGACTGAGAAATAAAACACCTCTCTTCTTCGGAGTGGGTTTAGGAATAGGCTCAGGAGTTGGCTCAATTGGTTCAGGAATTACTTCAGGAACTGGCTCGGGAAGAGTCCAATTATTTTCATTAGTCAACATATTATTCAATAGTATTTCGGCTTCGTCGACTGTTCTTTCCCTGAAAACACAACTGGCACTACTATCAAAATGGTCCTTGGAAGCATCGGTTAGTCCATTATAAAAGATATCAAGTAT
The DNA here is from genome assembly GCF_018294505.1 of Triticum aestivum. NCBI lineage: Eukaryota > Viridiplantae > Streptophyta > Magnoliopsida > Poales > Poaceae > Triticum > Triticum aestivum. The sequence continues at coordinate 614,089,249 of NC_057798.1, read as the reverse complement.
TTCATTTTTCTTAAGATGATGATCAGGCAAATCATAAAGCAACCGGAGAAGCCTCCCCCAAGCTTGTGGGAGACTCTCTTCTTTGATTTGCACAAAATTATATATTCCCTGCAAGGCAGCTTGTTTCTTATGAGCAGGGAAATATTTAGCAGAGAAGTAATAAATCATATCCTGGGGACTACGCACACAACCGGGAGCAAGAGAATTATACCAAGTCTTAGCATCACCCTTTAATGAGAACGGAAATATCTTAAGGATATATAAATAGCGAGACTTCTCATCATGACTAAATAGATTGGCTATATCATTCAACTTGGTAAGATGTGCAGGGAAATATTTAGCAGAGAAGCAATAAATCATATCTTGGGGACTACACACACAACCAGGAGCAAGAGAATTATACCAAGTCTTAGCATCACCCCTTAATGAGAACGGAAATATCTTAAGGATATATAAATAGCGAGACTTCTCATCATGAGTAAATAGGGTGGCTATATCATTCAACTTGGTAAGATGTGCCACAACAGTTTCAGATTCAAGGCCATAAAAAGGATCAGATTCAACTAAAGTAATAATATCAGGATCAACAGAGAATTCATAATCCTTATCAGTAACACAGATAGGTGAAGTAGCAAAAGTAGGATCGGGTTTCATTCTAGCATTAAGAGACTGATGCTTCCATTTAGCTAATAATTTCTTAAGATCAGATCTATCATTGCAAGCAAGAATAGCTTCAGCAGCTTCTTTGTTCATAGCATAACCCTTAGGAACAACAGGTAAAACATAATCATTGGGGGAACGTTCATCATCACTATCATCAATAGCATCTTAATTATTTTCATTCCCCCTAACTCTAGCAAGTTGTTCATCTAAAAATTCACCTAATGGCAAAGTAGTGTCACGCACAGAAGTAGTTTCATCATAAGTATCATGCAAAGCAGAGGTGGCATCATCGATAACATGCAACATATTAGAATTCATAGAAGTAGCAGGTTTAGGTGTCGCAAGCTTACTAATAACAGAAGGAGAATCTAGTGCAAAGCTAGATGGCAGTTCCTTACCTCCCCTCGTAGTTGCGGGCAAAATCTTGGTCTTAGCGTCTTTCAAGTTCTTCATAGTGATCAACAGATATAAATCCCAAGTGACTCAGAGAATAGAGCTATGCTCCTCGGCAACGGCGCGAGAAATTAGTCTTGATAACCCACAAGTGTAGGGGATCATAACAGCTTTCGAGGGTGAAGTACAACCCAAATTTATTGATTCGACACAAGGGGAGCCAAAGAATATTCTTGAGTATTAGCAGTTGAGTTGTCAATTCAACCACACCTGGATAACTTAGTATCTGCAACAAAGTATTTAGTAGCAAGAGTGGTATGATAGTAATGGTAACGGTAGCAACAGGAAAGGTAAATGTTTTTGGGTTTTTGTAGTAGTTGTAACAGTAGCAACGGAAAAGTAAATAAGCGAAGAACAATATGTGAAAAGCTCGCAGATAATGGATCAGTGATGGATAATTATGCCAGATGTGATTCCTCATGCAATAGTTATAACATAGGGTGACACAGAACTAGCTCCAATTCATCAATGTAATGTAGGCATGTATTCCATAAATAGTCATACGTGCTTATGGAAAAGAACTTGCATGACATCTTTTGTCCTACCCTCCCGTGGCAGCGGGGTCCTAGTGGAAACTAAGGGATATTAAGGCCTCCTTTTAATAGAGAACCGGACCAAAGCATTAACACATGGTGAATACATGAACTCCTCAAACTACGGTCATCACCGAGAAGTATCCTGATTATTGTCACTTCGGGGTTGTCGGATCATCACACATAATAGGTGACTATAGACTTGCAAGATAGGATCAAGAACACACATATATTCATGAAAACATAATAGGTTCAGATCTGAAATCTTGGCACTCGGGCCCTAGTGACAAGCATTAAGCATAGCAAAGTCATAGCAACATCAATCTCAGAACATAGTGGATACTAGGGATCAAACCCTAACAAAACTAACTTGATTACATGGTAAATCTCATCCAACCCATCACCGTCCAGCAAGCCTACGATGGAATTACTCACGCAAGGCGGTGAGCATCATGAAATTGGTGATGGAAGATGGTTAATGATGACGACGGCAATGAATCCCCCTCTCTGTAGCCCCGAACGGACTCCAGATCAGCCCCCCCGAGAGAGATTAGGGCTTGGCGGCGGCTCCGTGTCGTGAAACGCGATGAAACTTTTTTCTTTATTTTTTTCTCCCCGAGACGGTATATATGGAGTTGGAGTTGAGGTCGGAAGAGGTCCGGGGCGCCCACGAGATAGGAGGGCGCGCCCCTGGGGGGGGGGGCACCCCCCTGTCTCGTGGACAGCCCGTGGGCCCCCTGGCCTTGATTCTTTCGCCAAAAATTCTTATTTATTCTGAAAAGTGCCTCCGTGGATTTCCAGGACATTCCGAGAACTTTTCTTTTCTACACATAAAAGAACATCATGGTAGTTCTACTGAAAACAACGTCAGTCCGGGTTTGTTTCATTCAAATCATGCAAGTTAGAGTCCAAAACAAGGGCAAAAGTGTTTGGAAAAGTAGATATGTTGGAGACGTATCACCATGAAGACCACGTATGCTATCTTTTGATAATGTGGGTACCGGGATTTGCATGGTGAAAGGGATCGATAAGAGGTGTCTAGAGGTGGGGGGGGATTAGACACTAAGTACCGAAGTTGCAGATTTTAACTTCTTTAGGTTTAAGTGGAGTTTAGGCACAAGTTTAACACTCACAATACATAACAAGCAAGCATGCAAAGATTATATGAGCAGCGGAAAGTAAAGCATGCAACTTGCAAGAATGTAAAGGGAAGAGTTTGGAGGATTCAAATGCAATTGGAGACACGGATGTTTTCGTCATGGTTCCGATAGGTGGTGCTATGGTACATCCACGTTGATGGAGACTTCAACCCACGAAGGGTAACGGTTCCACGAGTCCACGGAGGGCTCCACCCAAGAAGGGTCCATGAAGAAGCAACCTTGTCTATCCCACCATGGCCGTCGCCCACGAAGAACTTGCCTCACTAGCTGTAGATCTTTACGAAGTAGGCGATCTCCTTGCCCTTACAAACTCCTTGGTTCAACTCCACAATCTTGTTGGAAGCTCCAAAGTGACACCTAGCCAATCTAGGAGACACCACTCTCCAAGAAGTAACAAATGGTGCGTTGATGATGAACTCCTTGCTCTTGTGCTTCAAACGATAGTCTCCCCAACACTCAACTCTCTCTCATAGGATTTGGATCTGGTGGAAAGAAGATTTGAGTGGAAAGCAACTTGGGGAAGGCTAGAGATCAAGATTCATATGGTAGGAATGGAATATCTTGGCCTCAACACATGAGTAGGTATTTCTCTCTCGGAAATGGTAAGTTGGAAGTGTAGGCTTGTTCTGATGGCTCTCTCCACGAATGAAGAGGAGGTGGAGGGGTATATATAGCCTCCACACAAAATCTAACCGTTACACACAATTTACCAATCTCGGTGGGACTGAGTCAACAAACTCGGTCCGACCGATTTAGTAACCCTAGTGACCGTTAGGATTTTCGGTGGGACCGATATGCAACTCGGTAGGACCGATATGGCTAGGGTTAGGGTATACCGTAATCTCGGTGAGACCGATTACACAAACTCGGTGAGACCGATTTTGGTAATTAGCTAACCAGAGAGTTGGTCAGGCAAACTCGGTGGGACCGATTACTCAAACTCGGTTGGACCGATTTTGGTAATAAGTTAACCAGAGAGTTTGCACTGTAATCTCGGTAGTACTGATTGCTCAAACTCGGTAAGACCGATTTTGATAATGGACATGCAGAGAGATTACAATCCCATCTCGGTGAGACCGAGATCCCTATCGGTGAGACCGATTTGCCTAGGGTTTGTGGCAGTGGCTAAGACATCTAAACTCGCTGGCGCCGGATAGAGAGAATAGGTGGGGCCGAGTTAGACTTTTGGTTTACGACATATGTGGATGTGGGAAAGTAGTTGAGGGTTTTGGAGCATATCACTAAGCACTGTGGAGCAAGAAACTCATTAAGCAACACCTCATCCCTTCTTGATAGTATTGGCTTTTCCTATAGACTCAATGTGATCTTGAATCACTAAAACATAAAATGCAGAGTCTTGATCTTGAAGCTTGAGCCAATCCTTTGTCCTTAGCATCTTGAAGGGCTTTCCACATCCTTTAGTCCATGCCACTCCATTGTTTAACTTGTCTGAAATATACTAGGTGGGTCCCTGCTGTCATCCTCTCCACCTACAATCATCTCTTGATTGTGTACGTGTCAACCTAGTAGGCCCACAAGTCAGCCTCTAAACCCGTGGCGGACAAATACAACCCATTTAAAAAAATAACATCCCATTCCATACGTTCACTCAAAAAGTTCAATATTCAGAGCAAAGTAACATGTCTGATCAGGTATAGAGTACTGAACTTCCATGTTGACAACCATCATAGCCAATTTAACTATCTACTCCCACTAATAATCTAGTGTACAAGTACTGACTTACTCCTAGCTAACTAGACGATGTCGGCCGCCATCTGCGGTACACGCTAAATGCCGGCACCGACATCCTCCTCCTCGCCTCGGACTTGCCGGAGGTGCGATAGGGCGCGTTACTCGTGTGCATTGGACCTTTCCATGCTGGCTTTGTCCACCGAAGCTTCGGCTTCTAAGCGGGAACCCACTTGACGAGCTGGTAGTAAAATTCGGCATCGTGCACGCGTGCGTGCCTGACAGCCTCTAGGGCTATTTGCCAGGCGCCGACCTCCACGTAGTTGGCCCAGTTGTGGGTGCTCTACTCCCGACTCAAAGCGGCGGTGCGCTCCTGCTCCATGCCCCGCTGGCGATGCAAATCGGCGATACGCTGCTCCTCCGCCAGGCGGTCGCGCTCCAACAAGTCCTCATACTCCATGTTGCCATCTAAAGACTGATAGAATGCCTCCTCCCTCTGTCTTCCTTCCCGTGAATAATCAAACACTAGCTCCGGCGGTGAGCGCCTCTGGCATCGCCTATTGCAGATGGTTGGGGGCATGATGGACATGGCGAGAGTGAGGGCAAGTGGCGAGCGACATCGGGCCAGTGGGGGTTGTGAGGGGAGCCGATAGGGCGGGTTGGGTGATGGTGCTACCGAAGAACGTCGGGAACCAGTAATTAAAGGCGGAAGGTAGGTGAAGTAGCATGTCATGGAAACACGACGGTCATCAGAATTCAATGCATAAGCAGGCATGGCTTAGCGCGCCAGCTTACCGTGGAAAACTGGAAAAACTGATCTTTCGTCCCGTCCCGTAAGTGGTGCGTCCCGTCCATGCTGGGTTGCACATCGGCATGACGATCAGACTAGTGCACTCGAATCATCCAGATGAGATACTCCCTCCTTGCCAAAAATTATTCCACCACTCATCATCTACCTTGGTTGGTGAGATTTTTGAGTTTAGCCCTGCAAACCGGAAAGGAGGTAGTATGTGTGTGATCCGCTATTTATTCGTGAAGGATCAAGTAGGTCAGATAGTGTACGTGTAGGATCAAGTAAGTCGGATAGTGTACATGTAGAATCGCATTAGCTGATGAACGTTCACTGGGAGATAAGGCATTTGCGAATGTTTTTGCTGGTAGTTTCTTCAGATTCGCATGGCATTTTCTTAAGAATAGCTTGTAAGTTTCTTCGGAGGTAGCCATTTTTATTCAAAAAACTGCCACCTTTGGATCTTGCATTGCATCTAAAACTGCCAGGAGCGTATTAGTAGGCTACCTAGTCATCGACGAGTAACTTGTAAACACTGAGCGAACAAAAATAAGGAACTGCTAGTAACTTGTTAAAACTAAGAACACATAAATAAGGATCACATTGTGCACAATAGTAAGAGTCGATCCTTTCGAAATGTTCGCACAAGACTCACAAGCCTGGCATTGTAATATGTTCACATTAGTAGCCCAAATTCACAACCAACTAGTAACAAGTTAATGCATCTCAATGATTCACTGATCATATACAAATATGTAGCTCCAAAAGCAAATATCAAGAAAAAACATATGTTCTTCCTACTAACGTGGATGCTTCTCTGGGCCAACATTCAGTACAGAGTGAAAGACAATTTTTTTGTGAAGGTTACAAATCCTCTTGCAAACGTAAGTGGTTTCACCAACAACTGGAATCATGAGAATGAACCACACATGATGGAGGAACATCCACTGCAATATGATTTGGTCTTCTCTCGATTACACGACAAGACTATTTTCAGAATACAAACTTTAACTTAGGCAAAATGATGCCCATTGTATAATCAGACCAAAGCAATGAAGCACCTAGTGTTGGCCAATAAATAGTACAGTACTACTTTTGTGTAGTCCATAAAGTGACTATCCAATCTTTCTGTGTCTATTTTCAAATGGCACTGCATGCAGTGACTATACTATTCTCTTGTACAGTTCCACCAAAATTGTGGTCACTTTGTTTGTTTGCTAAATAGCAATGGGCAGACATCTCTCTACACAAATATCAAGCAGCTAGTAAACATATACCCCACCTTGTATTTTCGGTTTAAACACGTCTCTTCCTCTTAGCATCTGTCATGTTTTGCACTGAACAATTTGATACTGTCATGTTTTGCCCTGGACAATTTTGTACTGAATTGATTTGCTAGTACAGAGCAGAAATATAGTGCCTATTCTTCATCAAACCAATGATATTGTCGGATTATAGGTTCCGACAAACCCTTGAGGTTCGAACTCTAGGGTGCGTGCGAAGATCTCTCCTCTACCAACTCACGTCTCGTCGCCTCGCAAAGAATCTAGGCTAGGCAAATGAACACACAGGGGACACGAGATTTATACTGGTTTAGGCCACCATTGCGGTGTAATACCCTACTCCAGTGTGTGGTGTGGTGGATTGCCTCTGGGGCTGATGATGAACAGTACAAACGAAGAACAGCCTCGCGAGGGGTGTTCGTGTGGTGGTGTTGTCCCTTTGGAGGGGTTGATTCCAGATGCCTCTATACTATGGTGGCTAGCCCTATATATAGAGTGAGAGGCCCTGGTCCTCTTCCAAATATTGAGCGGGAAGGGCGCGAACAGTTGGCCATTTTAAAGGGGAACATCTAGTACACTTATCCTGACTAAAGTTGGTACTCGCCTGCCAAAGACTCTGATGATGATGCCATCTTGGGCTCCACGGTGACCTCCATCCTGCCGCTCTGCTGGTCTTGGTCTTCTTGCACCGAAATGGTAGCCTTTGCCTGATGCCTTGGCCTGTGCTTGCCCCCTTTGCACCAAAGGGGAAACAAGGACAGTGCGCAGGCCGGCGCCCGCCTAGCCTCGATCGTCATGGCTTGCGTCACGGGCACCTCACGAGGTACCCCTGCCTTGATCTCTCCGCCTCCCCGCGAGCCAGCCTGCCGAGGCTGCTCCTGAGGAAGCTTCCTGTCGTCCGCCCCATGAGGCTTGGCCCCTCGCGAGGGTCTTGAACTTGGGCTGATGAAGATGGGCCGCACTAGGCCATTGCTTGAGCCACGCCACAGGCCGCAGGAAGGCAAGTCTGGGGACCCCCATTACCAGAACGCCGACAGTAGCCCCCGGGCCAGAGGCGCGCCCGGACTTGGCTTAGCAAAAAAGCGAAGGGGCAAGTGCGAAGCGCTGCGGGCCCCAACAACCTGTGGCATTGGGCACCGCGTGGCGGTTGATTGGACGTGGGCGTCTCCACTTCCCCACGACGCCTTGGCAATCGTCCGACGTGACTAGTCCCTGCATGCAGAATGGGTCATGATTACCTTTGATCATGGAGGCCGGCGGTTGGCCTCCTCCGGCTATAAGTACGGAATGGTGCGAGCCCTTCCAGCCTGTCTCTCCTTGCTCCACTTCTCCTTCTTCACTCCTCCTCCAACTCGCCGACAATGGCGCCGATCCGCTGGTTCTCGGCCAAAGAGAAAGGGAAGGCCCCCCCCCCCCCGAGAGGGGCCCGTCCCACTTCCGCTGAAGAAGCGGCCGGTCCCCTGCCGCCGAGATGAGGGTGCTCGGCAGGAGGCGTCGAGGCCTTGGTACGAGCGGCCTCCTCCTGGATATCCGTTGCCCTTGTACGCCCAGGCCGAGGGCCCTGGGGAAGAGGGTGCCGAGCGGCACCGCCCGCGTCACCGGCGTCGCTGATGGATCACGGCGGTGCGCGTCGTCCCCCTTGGAGTCCACATTACGAACTCCTCCCGCGAGCTCGTGCTTCACGCCGCCATGCCTCCGAGCTCCTGGATCTGCCTTCCTGCTTCCTTCTCCTTCTAGATACTGCCGAGGGGGCCTTGGGAGCTTTGGCTGCAGCATGCCGACTACCGCACCCCCGCGACCGAAGCGGGGGTCGAAGTTGTCGCGCCTGGCAAGGTCTTCATGACCCGAGGCTGGGGCGAGATCGCCAGGGTCTACCGAATGGAGGGCACCCTCGTGATCCATCTGGAGTACGATGTCGCCTCCCTGATGTTCTTCAAGGTATTTGACGAGGAAGGACGTCGGCTGGAGTGTTATCCCAGAGATAGCGGCCGGAGCTCCGGAGCGGCGAGGACCAGGTCTGCCGCCCGCCTTTCCAGCAGCTCCTCTGGAAGCAGTGGCTGTGCTGGAGGGTCCAGCGACTCCCCCGAACTTCTCCTGACTTCGGAGACGAGCGACAACAGCTACGAGCCACCGAGCTCGCGCCGCGTCCGAAGCAGAGCCGGTGCGTCTGGCGGTCGACGCGGCTGATTTGGATGGGGTTGGCGCCGACCCCACATGGCCCACTATTGATGATGGCATGTGCCACTGTGGTTCCTGTAGTTAGGGCTCCTTAGGATTCGCGTCTTTTGTTCCCTACGAGGCACCAAGAACACACCCCGCGGGGGCTTGTAAAGCGTCTGTAGTCTCTTTTGTTTATATGATCCTCATCGTGAAGTAGCATGGGATGCTCGTCTTGTCTTAGCTTGGTCCCTCCTTTCTAACCTCACGAGGGCTCGGTGCTCTGCGCCGACAGGTCTCGGTCCCCGGGCAGGCTTTAGCCATCGCTGGTATGCCAGGCCGCGATGCCGTGGTCAAGGCCAGGAGGCGAGCGGCCCGAGGTCCAGTAAGAGCCCCCGAGGCGCGATGCTCGGGAGGTCCCCTTTAGCGCTCAAGCAGCCGCTGCTCGGTGAGAAAGGAGCGCAACGTAGCTAGTACAGGGTCGCATTAGGTACAAAGTTGGTGTTGTGTTAGCTAGCAGTTCTGAGGAGTGACTTATCTCAGGAGCTTGAAGCCATTTCTCGGCGCTGTGCCTAGCCCGCGCGTCAGCAGCTGGGGGGTTGCCAGGTGAGGTCCTCGCGAGCCTCCTCCTTCTCCCCCGCACTCCCTTCATGCTCTATGTCCTCGGGTCCCGGCTGAAATGGAACTTGAAAGATGTCACCTGATACTGTTGGAGATGAAGGAATGCCGAGGTAGCGGATGACGCGTGGCATGGAAGACGATCCTCACGAGCCCCCAGGGCCCAGAGCCTTGGGAGCCTCCGGGGGCACAGGCGGCTCTTCGAGGACCATCTCCATCTCTGCCAGGACTGCACAATGTCAGACCTCCTGAGCCTCTAGAATGCTCCTTAGCAGGCGCTGATGAGCGGCGACCGCGTTCGGCAGGCCGAGAGGCATGCGAACATAGCCGTGAGGTGGACCCTCGCAACGTCCCACGCGCGAGGGCCAGAGGCGCTCCTGAGACGCGGCTCAGTTGAGCCCTGGCACGTCGATGTAGACGGGTAGCCCAACATCCTCGCCTGGATGGGGGGCTACGGTGGGTAAGCAGCGGTTGCCGCGCATGACTCTTGACTCCTGCAGCTCCTGAGTGTTTCTTGCGATGAACTCCTGAGGGTTTGGCCCTCCTTGCCTCATACCTTCCTGAGGGAAAACGTGCTTTGAAGCAAGCCTCCAAGTGATGCCCGAGCGTCTCCCTCATGACCTAGGTAAAGTCGGTGGCCCTCCAGGAGAGAGCCCTCGAGCCTTGCCCGAGGAGGGCGTCGGGCGCGCCTTCCTATGAAATAGAGGGAGGCACCCCTTGAACGGGCGCGGATCCTGATGCGACGCCCCCGGGGTTGCCTGCCTCCTGACGGTTCGGACCAGGTGATGCCTTCTTCTTCTTAGGGACTGCCTCGGGAAGGCTCCCACCCCTATGATCCAGGTCTTCGATTGCCGTGGCCTAGAAGGCACGCTCGAGAGAACACACTGCATCCTGCTCCTCACAGGGGACTATGATGACTCCACCGCTTCCTGGCATCTTGAGGACATTGTAGCCATGGTGAGTCACTGCCATGAACTTGGCCAGGGCCGGATACCCAAGGATGGCTGAGGGAGTCCTGGACTAGGGGGTGTCCGGATAGCCAAACTATCATCATCGGCCCGACTCCAAGACTATGAAGATACAAGATTGAAGACTTCGTCCCGTGTCTGGATGGGACTTTCCTTGGCGTGGAAGACAAGCTTGGCGATACGGATATGTAGATCTCCTACCATTGTAACCGACTCTGTGTAACCCTAGCCCTCTCTGGTGTCTATATAAACCGGATGGCTTTAGTCCATAGGACGAACAACAATCATACCATAGGCTAGCTTCTAGGGGTTAGCCTCCTTGATCTCGTGGTAGATCTACTCTTGTAATACCCACATCATCAATATCAATCAAGCAGGACGTAGGGTTTTACCTCCATCAAGAGGGCCCGAACCTGGGTAGTCTCCTGTTACCATCCGCCTAGACGCACAGTTTGGGACCCCCTACCCGAGATCCGCCGGCTTTGACACCGACATTGGTGCTTTCATTGAGAGTTCCTCTGTGTCGTCACCGATAGGCTCGATGGCTTCTTCGATCATCAACAACGATGCAGTCCAGGGTGAGACCTTCCTCCCCGGACAGATCTTCGTATTCGGTGGCTTTGCACTGCGGGCCAATTCGCTTGGCCATCTGGAGCAGATCGAAAGCTACGCCCCTGGCCGTCAGGTCAGATTTGGAAGTTTGAACTTCACGGCTGACATCCACGGGGACTTGATCTTCGATGGATTCGAGCCACAGCCAAGCGCGCCGCACTGTCACGACGGGCATGACTTAGCTCTGCAGCCGGACAGTAACCTGGAGGCCGCACACGAGTCCGCTCCGATCTTCAATTCGGAGCCGGCTGCGCAGATCAAGGACGGGTGGCTAGACACCGCCTCGGGGGCTGCAACCTCTACGGTGATAGAGCCGAACACTGACCTTGTCCCTCATGAAGCTCGTGACTCCGAGGTGCCGGACTCCTTGCCAGACTCCGAACCTCCCGCGCCCCCTCCAGTCGAATCCGATTGGGCGCCGGTCATGGAGTTCACCACTGCGGACATCTTTCAACACTCACCTTTCAGCGACATCTTGAGTTCGCTAAAGTATCTCTCGTTATCAGGAGAGTCCTGGCCGGGCTGCGGTCAGGACGGTTGGGATGCGGACGATGAAGAAATTCAAAGCCCACCCACCACCCACTTAGTAGCCACTGTCGACGATCTAAACAACATGCTAGACTTCGACTCCGAAGACATCGACAGTATGGATGACGATGCCGGAGACGACCAAGAACCAGTGCCTACTGGGCACTGGAAAGCCACCTCATCATATGACATATACATGGTGGATATCCCAAAGGATGGGAATGGCGAAGGAATAGCGGAGGATGACCCCTCCAAGAAACAGCCCAAGCGCCGGCGTCAGCGGCGCCGCTCTAAATCCCGCCACAGCAAGAATGGAGATTCCGGCACCAGAGATAATAACACCACAGACAGTGCCGAAGACAACCCCCTCCAGCAAGATTTAGCGCAGGAGGATGGAGACACTAGCCCTCATGAGAAGGCAGTAGACGAAGAAGTAGAGGATTACATGCCTCCCTCCGGAGACGAGGCAAGCCTCGACGACGACAAATTCATCGTGCCTGAGGATCCCGTCGAACAAGAGAGTTTTAAACGCAGGCTTATGGCCAAGGCAAACAGCCTCAAGAAAAAGCAGCAGCAGCTTAGAGCTGATCAAGATCTGCTAGCTGACAGATGGACTGAAGTCCTTGCGGCCGAAGAGCATGAGCTCGACCGCCCCTCCAAAAGCTACCCTAAACGCAAGCTGCTCCCTTGATTAGAGGAGGAGGCATATGAACCTGCATCCCCAGCAGACAATACGGCTGACCGACCACCCCGTGGCCGCGACAAAGAGGCCTCTAGGCCCTCCACCAGAACCGTATCCCGGCATCGCTTGAAAAGCACAAGGCCACAGGGGAATGCTCCGGACTTGCGAGATATATTGGAGGATAAGGCAAGACAATCAAGATCGATCTATGGATCGCGTGGGCGCCCCATGATACGCAACGACAACCATCGCGCCGGACACAGTAAGTCCGGCCGGGCCGAACAAAATACACAAAGCTCTTTTGAACTCCGTCGTGATATCGCCCAATACAGAGGCGCCGAACACCCACTATGCTTCACAGATGAAGTAATGGATCATCAAATCCCTGAAGGGTTTAAACCCGTGAACATTGAATCTTATGATGGCACAACAGACCCTGCGGTTTGGATCGAGGACTATCTCCTTCATATCCACATGGCCCGCGGTGATGATCTCCACGCGATCAAATATCTCCCACTCAAGCTTAAAGGACCAGCCCGGCATTGGCTTAACAGCTTGCCAGCAGAGTCAATTAGGAGCTGGGAAGACCTGGAAGCCACATTTCTTGATAACTTCCAAGGCACGTACATGCGACCACCAGCCGCTCACGACCTAAGCCATATAATTCAGCAGCCAGACGAATCGGCCAGACAATTCTGGACATGGTTCTTAACCAAGAAAAATCAAATCGTCGATTGTCCGGATGCGGAGGCCCTCGCGGCTTTCAAACATAACATCCGCGACGAGTGGCTTGCCCAGCACCTGGGACAGGAAAAGCCGAATTCCATGGCAGCCCTCACATCACTCATGACCCGCTTCTGCACGGGTGAGGACAGCTGGCTAGCACGCAGCAAGAACCTCAGTAAAATTTCTCGCAGTCCGGATATCAAGGACCGCAATGGCAGGCCGCGTCGCAACAAAAACAAACGCCGCATTAACGGCGAAAATAGTGAGGATACGGCAGTTAATGCCGGATTCAGAGGCTCTAAGTGTCACACCCTAGCTAGTTCATGCATTAGAGTGTTGCATCATGTTTATTCCATTCAACAGAAACCTGAAATGGGGATGACAGAACCCCCAGCCCCTCTGAAACCAACTAGGGTTTACTAAAAATATTTTCAATGAACCTGAAATGCCCTTCTAAAATGTCCATCATTTTTGTCTTGGTTCAGAACCTCTGCCAAAAGTGGTGCACAATTTTCTAGGTCATCCTAAGGTCATTGAATTAAATCATAGATATATGAGTTTGGGCATTTAAATTATATAAAATATTTCAAATGCTCAAATATTCCCAAACCAAAATGTTCCAAGCTGGATATATTCCAGTTAGTGGCCATAAGCGGTTCGGTGATTTTTAGAGTTGCCTAGGTATTTTAAGAAAGTCCACAAACTTACAGAAAAATAGAAAAGGAAAAATCAAAGAGGAGCAGAGGCTTACCTGGCACCCACCTGGCAAGCCCACCTGCCGGCCCAGCCCAGCAGCCGCTCCAGCGAGCTGCTTGCCTTCGCTAGGCAGGCAGGCAGGTGCTCGACGGCAGCACCAGCGCGTGCCACGCAGCTGCCCGTCGCCCTGCTTCCTCCCCTCGCCTCTCTGCTGGCCTGGATGAACTCCACGTCGCACCCCGAACCCCGTGGACACACCCATTCGCCCTCAGCTCCTCTCCCTCGCTCTCCCGCACCATGGCCGACGCAACCGCAGCCGCACCGTCGCCGTAGTCGCGCTCTCCGTCGTCCCCGCGCCGCGCCACTGTGTCCAGGAGATCCGCCGCCCTCCTCTCCTTCGAACTAGCTGAGCCCCGAGCGCTCGCGTGCCCTGAAGCCACTGCACTGACCTCGTCCGATCCGCCATCACCGGAGATCCCCTTTGCCGTCGCCGCCGCACCAGCTCGTCCCCGACCGTGTCGTCTGCTTCTTCGAGACCTTCATGAGCCCAACTACCTCCTCCCCCTTTCCTCTCTCGCTCTCGTTCACCACAGCGAGCGCACGAAGCTTCACCGCACGCACCGCCGCCGAGCTCGTCGCCGACGTGTCTCCGGCCAACCACCGGCCACACCACCGTGTCCAACGCACTCACCGCACCCGCAGGAACCCGTAGCACCACTCCACGAGCCTCACCGTGTCCTGTAGCCTCGAGTTCGACCTCACCCGAACTCCGGCGACCGCCAAGGTCGTCGCCGGCGATGTTTCCGGCCACCCCGAGCTCAACCACCACCACCAAGAGCTGCGGCTTGCACCCAGCTACCAGTAGATGCCCTCCGCCGCTGATTTAGTCGCCGAAACGCACAAAAGCACACTCGCCGCCATATTCGGCCTCGCCGGCGGCTAAACGGCGGCGAATTGACCCCGCTGACCCCTCGTTTGACCACGGGTGGGCCTAGTTTGACCCCCCTGGGTCAATGATAGGTGGGGCCTAGCCCTGTTAACTAATTAGGATTAGTATTAACCAGTAATTAGTTAAACTAATTACACTGACACACGGGACCCACTAGTCAGGTTGGACCTGGACTGTTCCGTTGACCACTGACATCATCCTGACGCAATGCTGACACAATAAGTTATTTACTGCAATTATTATTACACAGGAAATTCTAGAAAATACCACAAACTTCAAAAAATCATAGAAATTAATCTGTAGCTCCAAATGCAAAGAGTCATATATGAAAAATGATCAGAAAAATACAATCTATCCATCTGTACTGGTTTCATGCATGTTTAAGCAAGCTAACCTACTATTTACTACAGAACAAGATAAAGCACTTTAAAGGGCCATTTATGAGTTTGAAACTTGAATCTTTGGTTCAAAATAGTTCAAACCCATCTAATCTTAGTTGCATTAGCCCAACACACTCATATTGCAATGTTTCATGCATGCATCATATTGTTGCATATTGTTTGGTGATGATTGTGTATTGGTGCTCTCTGCGGCAGGTCCTGCCCCTGAGGAGTATCGTGATTACCCCAACGAAGAACAATACCAGTGCACCGACCCATCAGGCAAGCAACCAACCATTTGATCATATCGATACAATCCCATGTTCTCGCTCCTGCTCTCTTTTACTGCATTAAGACAACGCGTTTCAAACTGCTGTGTGCTGCGGTAGTTGAACCCATTTCCTCTGCATGACCTGTCATTGCCACAGTAACTAGATGAAACCCACTAGCATGTGTAGGAGTTGATTGAGCCATGTGTGTGTGTTGTTCCTACCTTGCTATGCCTGCTATGCTTAGAGTCGTGTCAGGTCTGGTTCATCTGGGTGATGGGCTAGAGTGAAATGTTCGTGTCAGTATGGGAGTGATGCGTTGAACATGATTTGGTAAAGGTATCGATGAGAGGCCATGTAGGAGTACATGGTGGGTTGTTTCATTGAAGCCGTCCTTAAGCACTGAGATCTATATGTGTGATCTAAGAATCAGCTACTACCATGCATTGGGCCCGAAACTAGTGGACCCTCTCGGCTTCTTATTCACCCTAGTTCTCTGTCCAGGAGTTGCAAGTAGTTTCTGGTGTTTGTAGCTTACTGGAGGCCGTGGACAACGCTGACCGTAGGGGTGGGCTGTGATGCGGTAGGTACGTGGCCGGGTATACCGGGCACCCGTTAGGTGTCTCGGAACCCTGTTCACATCGTTTGGGGCTGTGAGCGAAACCCCGGCCGGATCTCCTCACGGATGGAACCCGAATAGGCGATAAACCTGGACTAGAGACTTAGGTGTTTAGGTAGGTCGTGGCCGACACCCACGTTGGGCTTCCGCTTGAAGGTTGCTGAGTACATGTCATGTAAATGGCGGTAAGTGGTGAGAGCGTGTATGAAGAAGTACACCCCTGCAGGGTTAACATAATCTATTCGAATAGCCGCGTCCGCGGTAAAGGACTACTTGGTTGCCTATACAGTTCATAGACAAGTAAACTGGAAACTACTAAAAGCCTCAAGATAAGCGTGAGTGCCGAGGATGGCTCTTCCATGGGAAGACGGAGGTGGATCCTCGGTAGTGTATTGAAGTGGTGAGTAGTGGACTCGTGTGCGCAAAACTATTTCAAGTTGGAGTCTCGTAGGATAGTTTAGCCAAGAGTCAAAGCTGGCTTGCTGCAATATAACTCCACCAACCCTTGTTGATAATGTCCATGTATGTAGGATCTGATGTAAGTCTTGATGAGTACCTTTGTACTCATGTTGCTTTAATTTACATTTTCAGAAGATGCTACAAACCTTTCTGACGGGTTCTTCGTAGACATTGACATCGATGAGTAGACTGAGGCCCAGGTGGTGACCCTGAGCTTGTGAAGGACCATGTAGTATAGCTAGGCTTATCCAAGCCTCTTTTATTTTACTAGTTGTCTGTACTCAGACAAGACACTTCCGCTGTTGGCTTGTATGCTTGTATGACTTGAATGTGGGTCGTGTGACCCGTACTTGTGTGTATGCTATGCATGGCTCTCCGAGCCTTTAAATAAAGTACTTGTCTTGTAGAGTCATGTCGTGATGCCTTGTTGTATTGGCACATATCGAGCATATTGTGTGTATGATTGAAATGCTTGGTATGTGTGGGATCTGACTATCTAGTTGTTTATCTTTAGTAGCCTCTCTTACCGGGGAATGTCTCCTAGTGCTTCCACTGAGCCATGGTAGCTTGCTACTGCTCCGGAACACTTAGGCTGGCCGGCATGTGTCCTTCTTCGTTCATGTGTCTGTCCCTTCGGGGAAATGTCACGCAATGAATACCGGAGTCCTGTTAGCCCGCTGCAGCCCGGTTTACCGGTGTCCTGCTAGCCTAGTGCTACAGCCCGGATTCACTTGCTGATGACCGACACATCCGATGCTGGGTCATGGATGCCTGTCCCTGTAAGTCTGTGCCACTTTGGGTTTACGACTAGCCATGTCAGCCCGGGCTCCTTATCATATGGATGCTAGCGACACTATCATATACGTGTGCCAAAAGGCGCAAACGGTTCCGGGCAAAGGTAAGGCGACACCCGTGGGAATACCGTGCGTGAGGCCGCAAAGTGATATGAGGTGTTACAGGCTAGATCAATGTGACATTGAGTCGGGGTCCTGACAGCGTTGGCATCAGAGCCGGACTGCCTGTAGGTTCTCCAAGCCAAACTGGTCGATGTTGAGTCTAGAAATGCTTTAATTATATGTAGGGGAATTGATTGTGGGATGGTACGTAAATCTCTTTTTACTCCTTTACCTCATGGCATTCTGATCTGAGTCAGTCCATTCTTCCACCGGGGGTTAAGGATTAGGATCTTTCTCTCTATCAGGTTCACGTGTTACTAATCAGTAGTACCTTATAGGTTTGATGATTACAAGCCTAGTTCAGCTCTACTACCCTGTTATACTGTTATGTTGGACCCAGAAACTTGATATGATATTGTTGAGTGTCTATGCAATTCTTTGCTAAATGTCTCAAAATCCTTCTTGAGCATTTACAGCCGTTATGCTGTCCAAATTCTGCTAGAAATTCTAATGCTTTTGCATTATGGTTGTGCTTTCAGATGGCCACTCGTGATCAAAACCAAGTGGTTCGCCTGACTCCATGTATCGATGTGCCCGGTCATACGGCTATGTTAGTCCGGGTAATGATCGAGGCGGGTTACCGTTGGTATCCCGAATACGCGGTCGAAGAGCAGTTTCGAGACTTTAATCAAAGCCAGTATCTCTGCACTGTCAGGATATTTCCCTCTTATCCTGGATCTACCGAGCCCCTCCACTGTTCCTATGGACTCGGGGTTACTATTGAGATGGCCGTGCAAGATGCTGCCTATTCTATGATGACCATCATGCGAGTCAGGACTGGCCTGCTTCGGAACACCGACTTCCGGTATATGCCAGCTTCACTCCCTGGAGTGCAGGGGTATCTCCGGGCTATCTATGCTGACTCCACTGAGGAGGACTCACTAACCCGCACCACTGCTGAGATGCTCGAGGATAAGGACCGAGAGAATCGGGCCTTGAGACTGGAGCTTTTCAACACCCGTGCCGATCATTGGGCCACCTTGACTCGGTTTGCACCGGCTGTGCAAGCTGGATATATGGATATGAGAGATCTGTATCCTGTTAGATCTGCTCTGCCAGACATGATGGATTGGCGTGATGTGGGAGGCATCACCCCACCCCGTGGTCCCCGCAGGCCACCGTTTGTTGGTCCAAGACCTGACCCTAGCCCCTATGGTCCACAGGCTCCTCAGGACCGTCTGTTTCCGGATGCTCACGTTGAACTTCTAGGCTATGGAGGAGACTTCTATGAGAACTACTATGGAGATGTATGAGTTAGTAGTAGTTTCACTAGTATTGTAATAGTTGTATTTCCACCGTCCTGTGTGACCTGTGGAATATGACTTAGTGTGTATCTATTCCGGAGGTGTAGGAAAAATAATGTATAGGAGCTTGGGATGCCTCCGATGAGATGAAATCTTCCTTTCACCGTAGTAGTACTTTGTTTGGTCTTGTACTAAACCTTGTATGGTGTGTATGACGATGGAATAAAAGAAGCAGTTTCTGTATCTACCATGTCATACGGATGATCATCTTGCATTCTGAGTTATCCATTACATTCTACATTTCTATGTTAGAACCTTATCATCCTGAACTAAACCATTGTCGTGTTTTCCTAGGATGGTCAACACCCGCAACAACCCTACTCCCCCAGAGCAGGCCGAAGGCAGTAGAGTTGGGGAAACAAACCTGCCTCACCCTCTTTCTCTGGCCGAAGTTATGCTGGAAGCCGAGAGAAACAAGCGGGAGACCAACCGTTTGTTGGAGCGCATCGAACAGAACACAACACACCATCAGAGGAATAACTTGGTGTCACTCAGTGATTTCATCAAGTTACATCCACCCACCTTCCACCACTCCGTCGAGCCTCTCGACACCGATGACTGGCTTCGCAGTATTACTCACAAACTACGTTCTGCGCTAGTAGCTGAGGCTGATAAGGTCACCTTTGCTGCATATCATCTCGAAGGCCCCGCCAGTCTCTGGTGGGAGAACTATGAAGCTATGCGCCCAACGGGCCATGTCACTACTTGGGCTGAATTCAGCGAGGCTTTCCGTGAACATCACATTCTGGAGGGTCTCATGGACCGTAAACGTGACGAGTTCTGCAGTTTCACTCAAGGTCGACTCTCTCTTGACGCTTACAGCAGGGAGTTCGGTAACCTTGCACGATATGCAACTGAGGAAGTCTCTACCGATGCCAAGAAGCAGGCAAGGTTCTGTAAGGGACTTAGCCCTGAGCTTCACCGTGACCTCCGTCTGCATGAGTGCACCTCTTTTCAGAAGCTTGTGAACAAAGCCATCAGTGCTGAGTCTGGTCAGACTGATTTCGAAGCAACACGCAAGCATGGCCGTGACTTGGGTTCCTCATCCGGTGCTGGACCACAGAAGCACCGGGTGTGGGTGCCTAACACTACCCTGCCACCCAGGTTCACACCGAGGCCATCCTATCAGGCACCTCGCCCAGCTCAACAGTATGCACCAGCAAAGCCCTATGGTGGTCCAACCAACAATGCTCCTCCATGCACCAGTTCCGTGACGTGCTTCAAGTGTGGGGAATCAGGCCACTATATGTGCGAGTGTCCCCAGACCAACCCCAGCCAGTCTGCAAAAGCTGTTGGCCGTGGCAAGCCAACAGGGAAAGTGTTCTACGCCAAGCCGGCCACCACTGCACATGGCCATGTGAATTGTGTCTCTGCAGAAGAGGCTCAGGAGGATCCCAACGTCGTACTCGGTACGCTCCTTGTTAATTGCCACCCGGCATCTGTTCTTTTCGATACTGGAGCATCTCATTCATTCATATCCAAAAATTATGCTCGTTTGCGTAACACCGCATTCTGTGACATGCCTTCCACCATGGAAATTTCTACTCCTGGTTCTAGATGGCAAACCTCTAGCGTAAGCCATGGGAATGAAATTCAAGTCGACAGACTTGTTTTTCTTGCATCTTTGATAGCTCTCAAATCTTCGGATATTAATATCATCTTGGGTATGGACTGGATGTCATCCCATCATGCCAAGATTGATTGTTTCTCTAGGACTGTTCAACTCACACATCCTTCGGGAAAGATAGTCAATGTCTTGACCCGAGTAGCCAAGCGATAACTATATTCTCTTAACGCCAGGCCTTTGCGAGACCTCGAAGACGTCCCGGTAGTCCGTGACTTCCCGGATGTCTTTCCAGAAGAATTGCCAGGTGTCCCACCTGACAGAGATGTCGAGTTCGTGATAGATCTCATTCCAGGAACAGTCCCAATTTCTAGAAGACCCTATAAGATGGCACCTTTTGAACTAGCCGAACTTAAGAAACAACTCGATGAGTCCGTGAAAAAGGGTTTCATCCGACCTAGTTCATCTCCATGGGCTTGCCCCGTCCTCTTCGTCAAGAAGAAGGATGGTACGGACCGGATGGTTGTAGATTATCGACCCGTCAACTTGGTCACCATTAAGAACAAGTATCCGCTCCCCAGGATCAACGACCTGTATGATCAGCTTGCTGGATCCTCAGTCTTCTCTAAAATGGATTTGAGGTTGGGCTACCATCAAATCAAAATCAGGAACAGGGACATTCCTAAAACGAACTTTGTTACTCGTTATGGCCAATACGAGTACACCATCATGTCCTTCGGTTTAACCAATGCCCCAGCCACCTTTTCTCGGTTAATGAACTCAATCTTCATGGAGTATTTTGATAAATTCGTCGTTGTTTACCTCGATGATATACTCATCTACTCCAAGAACGAGGAAGAACATGCTGAACATCTAAGGCTAGTGTTGATGAAACTTCGAGAGCATCGCCTTTATGCCAAATTTTCTAAATGCGAATTTTGGTTGCCAGAAGTGACCTATCTAGGACATGTAATTTCTGGTAAAGGTATTTCTGTTAACCCCGAGCGAGTTCAAGCCGTCCTTAATTGGACTCCACCTGAATCGGTCAAGCAAGTTCGGAGCTTCCTTGGCTTAGCGAGCTATTGTCGCCGCTTTGTCGAGAACTTCTCCAAGGTTGCTAAACCTCTAACTGAACTCCTCAAGAAAGATAAAAGGTTCGAGTGGACTCCACAATGTGAGCACAGTTTTCAGGAACTGAAAAGACGCCTGACTTCTGCTCCCGTATTGGTAGCACCAGACTTCTCCAAGGACTTTGTTATCTATTGCGACGCCTCACGACAAGGACTAGGTTGCATTCTCATGCAAGATCGACACGTAATTGCTTATGCTTCACGGCAATTGCACCCACATGAGGAAAACTACCCTACTCATGATCTAGAGCTTGCAGCTGTAGTCCATGCACTCAAAACCTGGCGACATTACCTCCTCGGTAATCATTGCGAAATCTTCACTGATCACCAAAGTCTTAAGTACATATTCACCCAACCGGAGTTGAATCTCACGCAAAGACGTTGGGTCGAGTTGATCACATATTTAGACTTAGGGATAACTTACACCCCAGGAAAAGCCAACGTCATGGATGATGCGCTAAGTCATAAATCTTATTGCAACAATCTAATGTTGCAACAAAGTCAACCACTTCTCCATGAGGAATTTCGGAAACTTAACCTTCACATTGTTCCTCAAGGATTCCTTTCCACCTTGGTGGCAAAACCTACCCTTACGGATTAGAGCATCAAAGCGCAGAAGGTAGATTCGGGGATTTCCTGCATCAAAAGAAACATCAAGAAAGGAGTTGCGAATTGTTTCTCCATTGATGATCAAGGAGTCGTATACTTCGGGAACCATCTAGTGGTTCCCAAAGTGCGAAACCTGAGGCGATTGATCCTGAAGGA
Organism: Triticum aestivum; assembly: GCF_018294505.1. Classification (NCBI taxonomy): domain Eukaryota; kingdom Viridiplantae; phylum Streptophyta; class Magnoliopsida; order Poales; family Poaceae; genus Triticum; species Triticum aestivum. The sequence continues at coordinate 614,067,296 of NC_057798.1, read as the reverse complement.
AGCTCATGAATCTCCTCTCACCATTCATCCCGGTAGCACTAAGATGTATCAGGACCTACGCCAGAGGTTCTGGTGGACTAGGATGAAGAGAGAAATTGCTCAGTATATTGCTAGTTGCGACGTCTGTCGTCGTGTAAAAGCAGAGCATCAACGGCCTGCTGGCACCCTTCAACCCTTAGCTATTCCTGAATGGAAATGGGACAAAATTGGTATGGATTTCATTACCGGTTTTCCCAGGACCAAGAGAGGGAATAATGCTATCTTCGTCGTTATCGATCGTCTTTCCAAAGTGGCCCATTTCTTACCTCTTCGCGAGAGTATAAGCGCTAGTCAATTAGCAGACTTGTACATCTCCCGAATAGTGTCTCTCCATGGTGTTCCACTGGAAATTAACTCGGATCGAGGAAGTCTCTTCACCTCTCGATTTTGGGAAAGTTTCCAAAATGCTATGGGAACCCGTCTTTCCTTTAGCACTGCCTTTCACCCTCAATCAAGTGGTCAAGTAGAACGCGTCAATCAGATTCTAGAAGACATGCTTCGAGCTTCTGTTATCTCATTCGGAATGGATTGGGAGAAATGCCTTCCATTTGCCAAATTTGCTTATAACAACAGCTATCAATCTAGCTTGGGTAAAGCCCCTTTTGAAGTTCTCTATGGACGAAGGTGTCGAACGCCTCTTAACTGGTCAGAAACCGGGGAAAGATAATTCTTTGGCCCGGATATGATCCAAGAAGCAGAAGAGCAAGTTCGCATTGTTCGTGAGAATTTGAAAACAGCCCAATCTCGTCAAAAGAGTCAATATGACCGAAAACATAAGGCTATGACTTTTGAGGTTGACGAGAAGGCTTACCTTCGGGTTACTCCTCTGAAGGGAACCCATCGTTTCGGTATCAAAGGAAAATTGGCTCCTCGTTACAGTGGACCCTTTCGCATTCTCGCTAAACGAGGAGAAGTTGCCTACCAATTGGAACTACCTCTGCATCTCTCCAGAGTCCACGATGTCTTCCACGTTTCTCAACTCAGGCGTTGCTTCTCGGATCCTATCCGTGGAGTGGACCACGAAATGCTTGATCTTCAAGATAATCTCACGTATCGAGAATACCCCGTTTGTATCCTCGATCAGGCCGAGCGCACCACTCGACGTCATAATATCAAGTTTCTCAAGGTTCAATGGTCGCACCATTCTAAGAAAGAAGCAACTTGGGAAAGGGAGGATCGCCTTCGACTTGAGTATCCTGCCTTCTTCCCGGAGGAACCTAAATCTCGGGACGAGATTCTTTTGAGTGGGGGTGAGTTGTCACACCCTAGCTAGTTCATGCATTAGAGTGTTGCATCATGTTTATTACATTCAACAGAAACTTGAAATGGGGATGACAGAACCCCCAGCCCCTCTGAAACCAACTAGGGTTTACTAAAAATATTTTCAATGAACCTGAAATGCCCTTCTAAAATGTCCATCATTTTTGTCTTGGTTCAGAACCTCTGCCAAAAGTGGTGCACAATTTTCTAGGTCATCCTAAGGTCATTGAATTAAATCATAGATATTTGAGTTTGGGCATTTAAATTATATAAAATATTTCAAATGCTCAAATATTCCCAAACCAAAATGTTCCAAGCTGGATATATTCCAGTTAGTGGCCATAAGCGGTTTGGTGATTTTTAGAGTTGCCTAGGTATTTTTAGAAAGTCCACAAACTTACAGAAAAATAGAAAAGGAAAAATCAAAGAGGAGCACAGGCTTACCTGGCGCCCACTTGGCAAGCCCACCTGCCGGCCCAGCCCAGCAGCCGCTCTAGCGGGCTGCTTGCCTTCGCCAGGCAGGCAGGCAGGTGCTCGATGGCGGCACCAGCGCGCGCCACGCAGCTGCCCGTCGCCCTGCTTCCTCCCCTCGCCTCTCTGCTGGCCTGGACGAACTCCACGTCGCATCCCGAACCCCGTGGACACACCCATTCGCCCTCAGCTCCTCTCCCTCGCTCTCCCGCACCATGGCTGATGCCACCGTAGCCGCACCGTCGCCGTAGTCGCGCTCTCCGTCGTCCCCGCGCCGCGCCACCGTGACCAGGAGCTCTGCCGCCCTCCTCTCCTTCGAACTAGCCGAGCCCCTTCGCCGTCGCCGACCTGAAGCCACTGCACCGACCTCGTCCGATCCGCCATCGCTGGAGATCCCCTTCGCCGTCGCCGCCGCACCAGCTCGTCCCCGACCGCGCCGTCTGCTTCTTCGAGACCTCTGTGAGCCCAGCTACCTCCTTCCCCTTTCCTCTCTCGCTCTCGTGCACCACAGCGAGCGCACGAAGCTTCACCGCACGCACCGCCGCCGAGCTCGTCGCCGACGTGTCTCCGGCCAACCACCGGCCACACCACCGTGTCCAACGCACTCACCGCACCCGCAGGAACCCGTAGCACCACTCCACGAGCCTCGCCGTGTCCCATAGCCTCGAGTTCGACCTCACCCGAACTCCGGCGACTGCCAAGGTCGTCGCCGGCGACGTTTCCGGCCACCCCGAGCTCAACCACCACCACCAAGAGCTGCGGCTTGCTCCGAGCTACCCGTAGATGCCCTCCGCCGCTCATTTAGTCGCCGGAACGCACAAAAGCACTCTGGCCGCCACGTTCGGCCTCGCCGGCGGCTAAACACCGGCGAGTTGACCCCGCTGACCCCTCGTTTGACCACGGGTGGGCCCAGTTTGACCCCCCTGGGTCAATGATAGGTGGGGCCTAGCCCTGTTAACTAATTAGGATTAGTATTAACCAGTAATTAGTTAAACTAATTACACTGACACACGAGACCCAGTAGTCAGGTTTGACCTGGACTGTTCCGTTGACCACTGACGTCATCCTGACGCAATGCTGACGCAATAAGTTATTTACTGGAATTATTATTACAGAGGAAATTCCAGAAAATACAACAAACTTCAAAAAATCATAGAAATTAATCTGTAGCTCCAAATGCAAAGTGTCATATATGAAAAACGATCAGAAAAATCCAATCTATCCATCGGTACTAGTTTCATGCATGTTTAAGAAAGCTAACCTACTGTTTACTACAGAACAAGATAAAGCACTTTAAAGGGACATTTATGAGTTTGAAACTTGAATCTTTGGTTCAAAATAGTTCAAACCCATCTGGTCTTAGTTGCATTAGCCCAACACACTCATATTGCCATGTTTCATGCATGCATCATATTGTTGCATATTGTTTGGTGATGATTGTGTATCGGTGCTCTCTGCGGCAGGTCCTGCCCCTGAGGAGTATCATGATTACCCCAACGAGGAACAATACCAGTGCACCGACCCATCAGGCAAGCAACCAACCATTTGATCACATCAATACAATCCCATGTTCTCGCTCCTGCTCTCTTTTACTGCATTAAGACAACGCGTTTCAAACTGCTGTGTGCTGCGGTAGTTGAACGCATTTCCTCTGCATGACCTGTCATTGCCACAATAACTAGATGAAACCCACTAGCATGTGTAGGAGTTGATTGAGCTATGTGTGTGTGTTGTTCCTACCTTGCTATGCCTGCTATGCTTAGAGTCGTGTCAGGTCTGGTTCATCTGGGTGATGGGCTAGAGTGAAATGTTCGTGTCAGTATGGGAGTGATGCATTGAACACGATTTGGTAAAGGTATCGATGAGAGGCCATGTAGGAGTACATGGTGGGTTGCTTCATTGAAGCCGTCCTTAAGCACTGAGATCTGTATGTGTGATTTAAGAATCAGCTACTACCATGCATTGGGCCCGAAACCAATGGACCCTCTCGGCTTCTTATTCACCCTAGTTCTCTGTCCAGGAGTTGCAAGTAGTTTCTAGTGTTTGTAGCTTACTGGAGGCCGTGGACAGCGGTGACCTTAGGGGTGGGCTGTAAGAGTTAAAGCTGGCTTGCTGCAATAACTCCACCAACCCTTCTTGATAATGTGCATGCATGTAGGATCTGATGTAAGTCTTGCTGAGTACCTTTGTACTCATGTTGCTTTAATTTACATTTTCAGAAGATGCTACAAACCCTTCTGACGGGTTCTTCGTAGATGTTGACATCGATGAGTAGACTGAGGCCCAGGTGGTGACCCTGAGCTTGTGAAGGACCATGTAGTATAGCTAGGCTTATCCAAGCCTCTTTTATTTTACTAGTTGTCTGTACTCAGACAAGACACTTCCGCTGTTGGCTTGTATGCTTGTATGACTTGAATGTGGGTTGTGTGACCCGTACTTGTGTGTATGCTATGTATGGCTCTCCGAGCCTTTAAATAAAGTACTTGTGTTGTAGAGTCATGTTGTGATGCCTTGTTGTATTGGCACATATCGAGCATATTGTGTGTATGATTGAAATGCTTGGTATGTGTGGGATCTGACTATCTAGTTGTTTATCTTTAGTAGCCTCTCTTACCGGGAAATGTCTCCTAGTGCTTCCACTGAGCCATGGTAGCTTGCTACTGCTCCGGAACACTTAGGCTGGCCGGCATGTGTCCTTCGTTCCTGTGTCTGTCCCTTCGGGGAAATGTCACGCAATGAATATCTGAGTCCTGTTAGCCCGCTGCAGCCCGGTTTACCGGAGTCCTGCTAGCCCAGTGCTATAGCCTGGATTCACTTGCTGATGACCGACACGTCCGATGCTGGGTCATGGATGCCTGTCCCTGTAAGTCTGTGCCACTTTGGGTTTATGACTAGCCATGTCAGCCCGGGCTCCTTATCATATGGATGCTAGCGACACTATCATATACGTGTGCCAAAAGGCGCAAACGGTCCCGGGCAAAGGTAAGGCGACACCCGTGGGAATACCGTGCGTGAGGCCGCAAAGTGATATGAGGTGTTACAGGCTAGATCGATGTGACATTGAGTCGGGGTCCTGACACTAAGCCCGATCAACGGAAAAAGCCATTCAAAAGAACTACTCCGGGTCCGTCCAATTTGGACCGAATACTCGACCGCTCGTGCCAGATACGCGGCACCCCCGAAAAGTCAGCTAACCACACCAACAGGGACTGTTGGGTATTCAAGCAGGCAGGCAAGTTAATCGCCGAAAACAACGACAAGGGGCTGCATAGCGACGACGAGGAAGAGACCCGACCGCCGAACAATAGAGGACAAAAGGGTTTTCCCCCACAAGTGCGGACGGTGAACATGATATACGCAACCCACATACCCAAAAGGGAGCGGAAGCGTGCACTCAGGGATGTATACGCGATGGAGCCAGTTGCCCCGAAGTTCAATCCATGGTCCTCTTGCCCAATCACTTTTGACCGAAGGGACCACCCCACCAGCATCCGCCACGGAGGATTCGCCGCATTGGTTTTAGACCCAATCATTGATGGATTTCACCTCACCAGAGTCCTGATGGACGGCGACAGTAGCCTGAACCTGCTTTATCAGGATACAGTGCGCAAAATGGGCATAGACCCCTCAAGGATTAAACCTACAAATACGACCTTTAAAGGCGTCATGCCAGGTGTAGAGGCCAATTGTACAAGCTCAGTTACACTAGAAGTGGTATTCGGATCCCCGGATAACTTCCGAAGAGAAGAGTTAATCTTCGACATAGTTCCGTTCCGCAGCGGCTATCATGCTCTGCTCGGATGCACCGCGTTTGCAAAGTTCAACGCGGTACCGCACTACGCATACCTTAAGCTCAAAATGCCAGGCCCTCGAGGAGTCATCACGGTCAACGGAAACACTGAACGCTCTCTACGAACGGAGGAACATACAGCGGCTCTCACGGCAGAAGTACAGTGCAGCCTCTTAAGGCAATTCTCGAGTCCGGCCGTTAAGCGACCGGACACGGCTAAACGCGCCCGGAGTAACCTACAACAAGACCACCTGGCACGTTCCAAGCACGCGTAGCAATGCGGCCCCAACCCCAGCCCCTACAAAATTTCAAGACGGGTCCTTCGCGTACATAATTACGCTCTGAAGATACCATGGGCATAGGGGGAGGGGCACGACCACGATAGTCCTAGAATGCGGCTTAACCACACCAGGGGCTCACTAGTGTGTCGTTCTTTTTTCTTTTATTTTTTTTACCCACAGGACCCCGTTCATCAGAGGCCCTATCCGGCAGTAGACCTGCCGAACTCACGATGCAACAGCCAGGGAAGGAGAAAGGCTACGACAAATATCCAGGTGGTCTCCATTATGAGCATTAAATCTGTTTTATACACCATTCCGCAGCCTACCCCTGGAGGGGGACATGTTTAATAGTCCCATCCCTTGCTTATCGCACCATTTGTATCGTTCTGCATTCATAGCAGTATTTCTTGAATAAACAGTGCACCTTTTTGCTTACAATTGCATTCCTTTCTTATACATATGTTCATTTATGACATGTTGCATCCGTACACTTTGGTACGGCTAAATACACCAGGGGCTTATGTTTCCCACATCATGGTGCGATAAGTCCGAACACTTTCACAAGTGCGGCACCCCGAACTTATAGCATTATATGCATCGGCTCCGAATCATGTCTTGGGTCAATAGTTGGGTTTGCCCGGCTCCCATGTTTTGGTACCTTATGTTCCGTTGTATTGGCTAAGGTAGCACTGGGAGAACCACTGCGATTACGCCCCAGTTGAGCTGGGCGAGTGCCTCAGTGGAGAAAGCTAAAACTGACCATCATGATGAGGCGAGAGTCGGTCGCTGTTCGAGAGGTTTTTTCGAGTCCCTAAAGACTTATGCCGCTTAGAGCGAGGAACCGGCTTTGTCCGGCCCAGGCGTGGATAGCGCCCCAAATTCGGCCTTCCAAACACTAGGGGCTTCGCCGAAATTTAAAATTATAGAATTCTATGGCTAAGTGAGAGTGTTCAAGCATTATAAGTCTGGTTTTCTTGTTCGTTGTGTTGAGCGCCTCCCTAGATGGACCCAGAAATGGGAACAAGAGTGCTCAAATTTATCCCGAACACCCCAGCACTTGTGGCATGGGGGCCAAAGCTGACGACTTGCCATCTCTCAGATTTGATAAACGGCCGCACAGAAGGTAATATTTTAAATTAACAAGCGTTGCTTAGCGCATATGAACAAAGTTTTCAGCGCACGGGATAACAAAATGCGAGTCTACTCGAATATTACATCTTTGGAGCACTCACCCGCAATAGTGCGTGCATCCTTCAGAACAGTCTTATAATACATCTCGAGAGTACGATACTCCTTGCCCAGCGGTGGCGCGTCCATCACAAGCTTCGCAACATCCATCTTGCCCCAGTGCACCTTTGCGCGGGCAAGGGCCCGACGGGCACCTTCAATACAGGCAGAGTGCTTGATGACTTCAACCCATGGACATGCATCCACCAGCCGCCGCACCAGGCCGAAGTAGCTCCCAGGCACGGCCTCCTTAGGCCACAGCCAAACTATGAGACCCCTCAAGGCCTGTTCGGCCACCTTGTGGAGCTCGACCAGCTGCTTCAGCTGGTCGCTAAGGGGCACTGGATTCCCGGCCTCAGCATACTGAGACCAGAAGACCTTCTCCGTCGAGCTCCCCTCCTCGGCTCGGTAGAAAGCGGCAGCATCGGACACGCTGCAAGGAAGATCTGCGAACGCTCCTGGAGAGCTCCGAATTCGGGTAAGTGATAGGTAATTCACACTCACATGCTTACTTTGCATGAAAAATGCCTTACCCGCTGCTATTTTCTTCAACGCCTCGATTTCTTGAAGGGCCTTGTAGGCTTCGGCCTTAGCGTCTTTGGCACTCTCAAGAGCCGATGCAAGCTCAGACTCTCGAGTCTTCGAGTCACGCTCCAGGCTCTCATGTTTTTCCACGAGATCCTGGAGCTCTTGCTGTACCTCCGCCACCCGCGCCTCCTGCTTTTCTCGCTTAGTGCGCTCCGCGGCCACATTACGTTCGGCCACAGACACCGCCTCCTTCAGGGTCGCCACCTCGGTCGTGGCACCTGCAATACCCATGTTATCCTTGTCACTTTTCTTGCAACCAAATCCTTTTCTGTAAGGTACAATCTTAAATACGGTGTTATTCACCTTCCTTGTCCTTGAGCTGCTTCTTGGCACGGCCGAGCTCGTTCTCTGACCGCTCGAGGCTATGCTTCAAAGTATTGACCTCCGCAGTCAGTGCGGCAGAGGTCAGCAGCACAGCCTGCAACCCCATATTGACATATTTCATAACTCCTGCGTATATCTTTTTAGATCCTCAGTCCGGCTTTTCTTTCCGAATACCGAACCGAGCATCAGGGGCTACTGTCTATGCGGTAATATTCTACATATATCAAAATTCTTACCTCAAAGCCTGTTAGAAGGCTGCTGCAGGCTTCGGTCAGCCCGCTCTTGGCGAGCTGAACCTTCTGAATCACTGCACTCATGAAAGTGTGGTGTTCCTCTTTGATGGAGGCGCCGTTGAGCGCCTCCAGCAAGCTATCCGGTGCCTCCGGTTGGACGGAGGCCGCTGGCGTCGCAGTCTTCCCTTCTTACGAAGGGGCCGCTCAACGGACTCCGGAGACACTTCAGGTTCCGGTGCGGAGTCTGGTGCAAAGTCCGGGAGGTTGCCCTGCGGCACCTCCGAGGCCTCCCCCTCCTGGCGGGTCCCTTCCCGGGATCCCACCTCGGCATCGTCCGCATCACGGGGGGTGGAGGCAGTCGGAAGGGAATCCATATCCGACGCACCCAAGGACCCGCTCGACGAAGCAGGAAAATCATCCTTGGGCGGACTGCATGGTTGTATGCGGCATTAGAAAGACACTATGTGGCGAAAAGAAAAACCATGAAGTTATTCGGGAGTCCGAATACTTACGATCTCGCCAGGGGCTTGGCCCTTGGAGGCCAATCCTCATCGTCATCACTGGCGTTGGTGGAGCAGTCCGGGGGAAGAGTCTTTCCCTTCTTAGACCCTTCGGCCCCCCTTGTTGGGGAAGCCTTCCTTTTCTTCCCTCCCCTCGCTGGGGGAGAGGCCTTCTTCTTCTCCTCCTCGCCTTTGTGGGAGGAGTCTGCCTCGGATTCATCGTCCGATGACACCTGAAAACGGGAACTCTTCTGAGTGCCCGTGGCCTTCTTCTTGGCCTTCTTCTCCGGCACCACGTGGGGTGCCGGAGCCAGCAACCCCGTTAAGCGGGCGTCCGCTGGGTCCTCTGGCAATGGGGCCGGACAGATAGTCTGTTCAGCCTTCTTCAGCCAGTCCTGTCAGAGGAGAGGGAGTTTAGATCCCGCATAGAGTCAAACTATGGAAAACAAGTGTCCCGTAAAGGGCAAAATCGCTTACCTCGCTCGCCGGACGCTATGAGCTGAATCCGTGATCTTCGGTAGCGGATGCGGGGGCCTCGGCACCTTTAAACAACACCCTCCAGACATCTTCGTACATAGTGTCGAAGAGCCCGCTCAAAGTATGGTGCTGCGCCAAATCGAACTCCCACATACTGAAGCCCCGTCGTTGGCACGGGAGAATCCGGCGGATAAGCATGACCTGGACTACGTTGACAAGCTTGAGCTTCTTGTTCACTAGCTTTTTGATGCAAGCTTGGAGTCCGGTCAGCTCCTCCGAATCACCCCATGTCCGGCCTCTCTCTTTCCAAGAGGTTAGCCGTATGGGGATGCCAGATCTGAATTCGGGGGCCGCTGCCCATTCAGGGTCACGCGGCTCGGTGATATAGAACCACCCCGATTGCCACCCCTTAATGGTTTCCACGAAAGTGCCCTCAAGCCAAGTAACATTGGGCATCTTGCCCACCATGGCGCCTCCGCACTCCGCTTGGCTGCCCTTTACCACCTTCGGCTTGATACTGATGGTCTTGAGGCACAAGCCAAAGTGGGGCTGGATGCAGAGGAAAGCCTCGCACACGACGATAAACGCCGAGATATTGAGGATAAAATTCGGGGCCAGATCATGGAAATCCAGGCCGTAGAAGAACATGAGCCCCCGGACAAAGGGATGGAGTGGGAAGCCTAGTCCGTGGAGGAAATGGGGAAGAAATACTACCCTCTCGTGGGGTCTGGGGGTGGGGATGAGCTCTCCCTCGTCGGGGAGCCGGTGTGCGATGTCGCTGGACAGATATCCGGCGCTGCGCAACTTCTGGATGTGCCCCTCCATAACGGAGGAGGCCATCCACTTGCCTCCCGCTCCGGACATAGTTGGAGAAGGTTAAGGTGAGATGTGCGGACTTGGGCGCTGGAGCTCGAGTTCACGGAGATGGATAAGCCAAGGAGGAAGAAGGTGCAGGTAAAAGGGTTGGATCTTTATCCCCTTATATGGGCGAACGGAAACATGCGTCCCCACCGGCCTGATAAAACTCGCTTATCTCCCAAGCGCCGCAATCAATGGCGCGGTTGGGTTACCCACGTCCGTATTGATGGGAATCCCGGAATAAGGGGAACACGATCTCTGCTTCGACAAGATGTGCCAAGGAAACCACTTCGCTAAACACGCTGAGGTGGTACAATAAAAACGATTCGAGTAAAGGCTTGGTAGTGGTGTGACGTCACGCCACCAAATACGTCAGTAGATTGAATTTGTGTAAATATTATTCTCTCTACGGTGGTATGTGGAATTTATTTTGCAGAGACGAACAGTATCCTGGTGTTCACAATCTTCTATAAATTATTCGGAGAAGGAACCCGCCTTGCAATGCCGAAGACAAGATGCATGCCGGACTCATCATCATTGAAGCCTGGTTCAGGGGCTACTGAGGGAGTCCTGGACTAGGGGGTGTCCGGATAGCCGAACTATCATCATTGGCCGGACTCCAAGACTATGAAGATACAAGATTGAAGACTTTGTCCCGTGTCCGGATGGGACTTTCCTTGGCGTGGAAGACAAGCTTGGCGATACGGATATGTAGATCTCCTACCATTGTAACCGACTCTGTGTAACCCTAGCCCTCTCCGGTGTCTATATAAACCGGATGGCTTTAGTCCATAGGACGAACAACAATCATACCATAGGCTAGCTTCTAGGGTTTAGCCTCCTTGATCTCGTGGTAGATCTACTCTTGTGATACCCACATCATCAATATCAATCAAGCAGGACGTAGGGTTTTACCTCCATCAAGAGGGCCCGAACCTGGGTAAAACATCGTGTCCCTTGTCTCCTGTTACCATCCGCCTAGACGCACAGTTCGGGACCCCCTACCCGAGATCCGCCGGTTTTGACACCGACAATGGCGTTGTATGGCAGGCGTATGTGGGTGACATCGAAGTAGATGAGCTCAATGCGGTAGTTTTTGCACTATTCGAATGTGATAGGGAGGCGGACTTTCCCTATCGGGGTGGTAGAACCATCAGTGACTCCTGAGAAAGGCTTGGTTGGCTGAAGCTGATCATACGGTACTTGGAGATTGTTGAATGTCTCGATAGACAGAACGTTGAGCCCTGCTCCTCCATCGATGAGGGTCCTAGTGACCTCCATGTTGCAGATGACTAGAGAGCAGAGCATTGGGAGAACACCAGCCGTTGCTGCGCACTTGAGTTGATCTGCTGAACTGAACGTGCTGGCACACGTGGACCACCTGAGAGGGCGCGAGGCTTCAGTTTTTTGGAGGACTGCATTCACCTCGCGAGCAAACTGCTTGAAGATGCACGGAGAGGACGGGGCCTGAGCTCCACCCAGGATGCAAGCGATTGCGCGTGGCTCCTAGAAGCCCCCATCCCCCTCGTCCTGATGCTGGTCTTCATTCCTCCTTGGTGGTGGCGGCAGAGGAGGAAGGCCTGCATTGCTTGAGGGCGATCCTCGCGAGGCTGATCCCTCCAACCCCCCTTGCGAGGCTGGTCCTGCCAGCGGTCCTCGCAAGGTCAGTCACGCCACCCTTTGCGAGGGCCATGGTCTTCCCATCGTCCTCCACCTCTTCCTCCTCCTCGACCATAGCCCCGATTGCTGTGCTCGGGGCGTCGGCTGATACGTTCATCTCGCATAGCCCTGAGCTCCTGGCATTCATTGGTGTTGTCTGTGTGGAGGTCGTGGTACACGCAGTACCGGCTGCCCTTGGATGACCCCGACTGATCTCTGACTCGCTTGGTATCTGGCTCAGCTGCGAGCACAACTGCTCCTTTACACTTCACGTCCTTGACCTTGGGCTTCTTCTCTTCCGGATCAGCAGCTGGAAGCTCGAGGAGGGAGAGGTGCCCTTCCTCAGCCCTGGCGCACTTGGTCGCCAAGTTGAACAGCTCCAGAGAGGTGCACAGATCCTCACAGATCGCTAGCTCTTCCTTCATCTTGATGTCACGAACGCCATCGAAGAAGGCTGAGATGATGGCCTCCTCAGTCACCCTGGGGATCTTGAGGCGGGCATTGTTGAAGCGTACTTTTGCAGGGTCTCTCCTGGCTATTGCTTGATGTGGCACAAGTCACTCATGGCCAGGGGCCGGTCACGAGTGCCCTGGAAGTTGGCGATGAAGCGAGTGCGCATCTCGTCCAAAGAGGAGATCGTGCTGGGAGGCAGGTTGAGGAGCCAAGTGCGGGCCCCATCCTTGAGCGCCATGGGAAACTAGTTCGCCATGACCTTTTCATCCCCGTTGGCCGCCTCGATGCCCAACTCGTAGAGCTGGAGGAACTTCGCGTGGTCATCAGTGCCATCGTAGCGGGGAGGCAGATCTGGCTTGAACTTGCCCGGCCAGGCCACGCTGCACAACTCGGCGATGAAGGCGCGACAGCCTGCAGTGGCCACAGGGGGTCTTTGGAGGCGAAGGGCTTGATCTTGGAGGTCTCCGCGCACTGCCACCAGGAGCAGCGCGGGGTCTTGGCGCGCTGGAGCAGGAGCGCGGTTATGGCGTGCGTGTGCAGGGAGCACGCGAGCACCTTCTTGAGGGCTAGGGATCTCTTGGCAGCTCTTTTCTTGCTGCGCGGGCGCTAGACGCAGCGGGTCCCATCCAGGGGCCGCGCGCCTTGGGGCCAAGGCGCCTCCGAAGCTGTGTTGCCTGCACAGGAGGGAGGGCGATACAGCGAGAGGGATGGTGCAGGGGAGCCCCCTGCAGCGCTGACGAGCTTGGTGATGCGGGCAAGCCACTCGTTTTAGAGGTCATCGACGGGGCAGTACTGCAGGAGCTCACGTGCCAAGAGCAACACGGCATGCGCGTCCGCGGGAGCGCGACGAGCGTGCGACGATGAGCCTGCTAGAGTCAGCGACGGGGTAGCGGTGCGGCCTTCTCGCCGCACCGAGGGTTGCAGCGACGATGCCTACTGCTCGTTCCCTGCCGGGCCGGTGGCGGCATGGGCGGCAGGCGGCGGGGAACGACGGGGAGGCCCACCGACGGGGGGCGTCTGGGCGACATGGGCCGCGAGAGTAGCCCGGCGCTCGGCGCGGGCTCGGCGAGCATCAGACATGGATGCGACGGATGATGAAACGCAAGATGGCAGAAGACACGATTTCGGCGCACCCCTACCTGGCGAGACAAATGTCGGATTACGGGTTCTGGCAGACCCTTGAGGTTCGACTCTGGGGTGCGCGCGAAGATCTCTCCTCTACCAACTCACGTATCGTCGCCTCGCAAAGAATCTAGGCTAGCCAGATGAACACACAGGGGACACGAGATTTATACTGGTTTAGGCCACCATTGCGGTGTAATACCCTACTCCAGTGTGTGGTATGGTGGATTGCCTCTGGGATGATGATGAACAGTACAAAGGAAGAACAGCCTCGCGAGGGGTGTTCTTGTGGTGGTGTTGTCCCTTTGGAGGGGTTGATTCCAGATGCCTATATACTATGGTGGCTAGCCCTATATATAGAGTGAGAGGCCCTGGTCCTCTTCCCAAATATTGAGCAGGAAGGGCGCCAACAGTTGGCCATTTTGAAGGGGAACATCTAGTACACTTATCCTGACTAAAGTTGGTCCTCGCTTGCCAAAGACTCTGATGATGACGCCGTCTTGGGCTCCACGGTGACCTCCATCCTGCCGCTCTGCTGGTCTTCATCTTCTTGCACCGAAATGGTAGCCTTTGCCTGATGCCTTGGCCTGTGCTTGCCCCCTTTGCACCAAAGGGGAAACAAGGACACTGCTCAAGCCGGCGCCCGCCTGGCCTTGATCGTCATGGCTTGCATCACGGGCACCTCACGAGGTACCCCTGCCTTGATCTCTCCGCCTCCTCGCGAGCCAGCCTGCCGAGGCTGCTCTTGAGGAAGGGTCCTGTCGTCCGCCCCACGAGACTTGGCCCCTCGCGAGGGTCTTGAACTTGGGCTGATGAAGATGGGCCGCACTGGGCCATTGCTTGAGCCACGCCACAGGCCGCAGGCAGGCAAGTCTGGGGACCCCCGTTCCCAGAACGCCGACAGATATCCATGCTCGTAGTGATGGAAGAGGTGAAATTGATAGAACCGAATTTTAGCATCCAATCATTGAATCATGTCCTGCACCTCGAATGTAGGTCCACCCTGCCAATAAATTCACATGCAAACCACTAATATTACCTTCTAATGATAGTACAAAAAGAGTAGCAAGATAGTAGCAAACCATGTACCTTCGTAATGAACAACTCATAGTGCCACCAACTGGGATATAAAGGTTTGGAAGAAAACATGCTCCAAATGTTAAACCATTTGGACTTCCTGTGCAGTTCCACTAAAATCAGGCATCCCTGGTTGCATAGATATTGAAAGTGTGATTACTATAAAAGTGGCACTAGTTGAAGCATAGTCTCACAAATACAAGAATTCCAATTTCTTAATGGGAAAAGGTAGCAAGACTGTATCTAACCACCTATTTGAAGGAATAAATAAGGCAACAACGGCTGATGTCAGGAAGGCATACATAGTATTTTCTTAAAAACTGAACCATTCTTGACCTTTACTCTTCTTTTAAGCATATTTTGTGCAGTTCAACTAAAATAAAATGCCATCGCTGCCTTGAAAATTCAGTGACACTATACAAAAAGAAATGACTTAACATTACATGATGATGTCAGGTATGTAATTGACAGGCATTATAGACAACATAATGAACATTAATTTTAACAAAGGTGTGACTAGCTTTACCGAGATAATTTGAGTGAACTCTACACCCTCTGTTCCTTAATATAAGACTTTTTCGCAGTTCAATTTAAAGTACCCAAATGTCCAGTATTTAGAAAAATAAGTAGTAGTTTTCTTGAGCACATGTCTGGGAAAGCTTGCCACACTTTATATATGTCCATACGCTAATGCAACACCATTCGAATAGTACAAATATACACTAATCCAGTGGCTAGTGCAAGAGTAGAGTAGTTTTTTTATTATGGGATACAGTATAATGGTTTTACTGAACAGATTTTCATAAGCTAGCACTAGAAGATTTCTGTAAGCATTAACAATACAAAATGTAAAGGTAACAAGTTTCAGCATTGGTATACTAGCTGTGCAACAGCATTAAACCAAATACAAAAGTCTGAAGGTAACTAGCATTATTAAGTAATGATAGTATAAAAAAATTGCAAACCATGTACCTTCAAGGTTATATCACTTCGAACTTGAGGGGACATCAAAATTGCTATTCCAATCTTGATAATCAATCAAACATAAAAACTTGACCGAACGAATTAAGAGAACAGCCGGAGGAGGTGCCCACTCTTGACCTTTCCTCTTCTCTTCATAATTTTTTGTGCAGTTTAAACAAAATAAAATGACATCAGAGCCTTGGCATTTTGGTGACACTGTACAGAAAAATTGACTTATCTCATGAAAGTGAGGTATGTAATCTATAAGCATTAACAGTGCAAAAATCTGAAGGTAGTAACAAGTTTCATCGTTGGTATACTGGCTGTGCAACAGCATTTGAATGCCTTAGCTGAAAAATCTTTAATACATCCACAATCAACAGTTAACCCTAAAATAATCCAGTGACATTAAATGGCATTGCTTAAATTTATGGGTGGCATTAGGCTGAGTGCGGCATTAGTTAAATGTGGTATCACTTTAGCAGTAGCATTGCCTGACTTTACCGCTGGCGTTATACTAATAGCAAAAAAGTGGCAATAAGAGCATGGGAGTCCCATTCGAACAGTGGGCGCACCAGTACGATGTACCTCCACAGACGCATAGAGTGGTGAGGACAGTGGGCGCACTAGTATGGTTGCCCAGAGCATATCCAGGCATCATATGTGGATTACGTCCCATTTTTGTTCTCTTTAGCCACCTTTTTCCTATGTGAGGACAACAAATCGATCGACCTGGTCATTCTCTATTGCGCTGTCATGCCTTTCTACCATTTTTCACCCTTTTTCAACCAAGAGACACGAGACTCATTCCTTAGCTACTGATTTTCCCCTTTTCAACCTGGATGCAGGTTCGATGCCTAGTCTCTTCGATAGTACTTTCTCCCTTCCTTTCCTTATTCAACCTAGACATGGATTAGTCTGCATGAAGTAGGGTTCCTTTAATAGTGCAAATTAAGGTTTTCGTCTCCATGACCAATAGAGCAGAGGATAGTGTCGATGTCAAAACCGGCACATCTCGGGTAGGGGGTCCCAAGCTGCGTGTCTTAGGATCGAAGGTAACATGGACACGGGATTTTACCCAGCTTCGGGCTCTCTCGAAGAGATAATACCCTACATGCTTCTTTTGAATGTATTTGATGTGTATGATTATAGAGTTGATCTACCTCGAGATCATATGTTGTGGTCTAAACCCTAGAGGTATGATGAGTAATGTCATAATGATCTATCGACTAGCCTGGCCTCGCTTATATAATGTACCAGAGGCCTAGGATAACAAGAGTCCTAGTCGAATACACCGCTAGAGAGGAGTCCTTGTCTTGATCACAAAGTCTTGTGGAATCTTCCTCGTGTATACATCGGCTGTCCGAACTGGCCCATGAGTAAATAGCCATGGGGGTCCTTGGCCCAATCCAACTGATCAGGAGACGACGTGGTGAGTACCCTCTAGTCCAGGACACCGTCAGTAGGCCCCTTAACCGGTCTTCAAGTTGGGTACACCCCTCGATTCTTCCGAACTATTCTTCATCTTCGGTCATCGGTCTTGAAAACCGGTTCAACAAGTCATCTCATCTTCGATCTTGAGGATCGCTGAAGTGAATTCGAAGAGTTTACACATCGGGTATCAGAGGAGCCCCTTTAAGTTCTCGGCCTTTATCAATGCCTTTTTATCTTTTACGCACACCTCGGGTTTGAAGTTGTTCCCATGTGGTGGTGTCCTCTTGCATCCGAGCTCCAACACTGGACCACATTCGAGATATCTTTTGCAGCCGAACACCAACGCTGGACTATATCCGGGATCCAACGCCTGACTGTATCCAAGGTTTCATAGATCACCTTGGCTTGAAAAGGTTTGAAGGAGGTTATCCGAGTTTAACGCTAAAAAGTTCTCTATGGAACGAGCCATTCGAATCCGAGCTTTATGCCAGACCACTTCTGAGCTCCAACGATGGTCAGTGTCCGAGATGTCGCAAACTATGGAGCCAACCACTGGCGCCCGAGCTTTATGCCGGACTGCTTCTGACGTGGTGCACCACCCCGACCGCGGGCTGATTTTTTGTGAATATTTTTGATTGGTGCAAATTATTGTCTGTCGAGATATATAGCCAGTATATGTATATCCAGTAGCCCTCAAGGTGTGTGTCGGTCTAAAACCCGAGATGCACCGAAGGAAAACATAAAACTACTGATCCTAGTAGCCCCTGAGACTCGGGTTAATTTGCAAAATCATCCTGAGGATCAACTCCTAGCTCGGCAGCATACGTAGGAATAGAAACGCAGTGTAATATGTTAGAAATAATGATCGGCGGAAAGGCCCCTGAGGGAGGGTTGTGAGAAGTTGTCGTGATATATTAGCTTGACGTTGGATAAATCCCAGATGGTACTTATTGTTGTCCGAAGACGTGCTTACCCATAGTTCGTTCATGTCGAACACTGAGCACTTTGAATTCTATGCATTGAATAAGCAAAGTAGTAGCCCCCAAGGCACTAGTCGGATGGCAACACCAGATCAGGGGATCGATATGCCCCTTTAATATTTATAAATAATGAGCACGAAGCCCAGTAGCCCCAGAGCCTTAATGTGGGCATGGGTGGCCGAATCAAGGATCAATATCCGTTTGACAGAAAACTTTATTGTGTTTAACACAAACTTCTCAGAAAGAGAATAAAGATATCTTAAAGGAGCTTAGAGCTGGTCGAAATCCAAGCTCGCCAAGGTAGGCCCCACAGGGTTTAAAAGATGGATTAGAGTAAATGGATTTTACTCACAATTTTTATGTGTAATGAGTGAGGGAGTCCTGGATTAGGGGGTAGCCGGACAGCCGGACTGTTTAGATCGTCCGGACTATTGAAGCGTGAAGATACAAGACTCAAGACTCCATCCCGTGTCTGGATGGGACTCTCCTTTGCGTGGAGGGCAAGCTCGGTGATCCGGATATTGTGTTTCCTTCCTTGTAACCGACTCCATGTAAACCCTAGCCCTCTCTGGTGTCTATATAAACCGGAGAGGATGGTCCTTAGAAGACCGATCACGATTACAATCATACCATCATAGGCTAGCTCTTACGGTTTAGGCTCTATGATCTCGTGGTAGATCTACTCTTCTACTACTCATATCTTCAATATTAATCAAGCAGGAAGTAGGGTTTTACCTCCATCGAGAGGGCCCGAACCTGGGTAAACATTGTGTCCCTCGCTTCCTGTTACCATCAGCCTAAGACGCACAGATCGGGACCCCCTACCCGAGATCCGCCGGTTTTGACACCAACATTGGTGCTTTCATTGAGAGTTCCTCTGTGTCGTCGCTGCAAGGCTTGATGGCGCCTTCAATCGTCAACAGCACGGTCCAGGAGGAGACTTTTCTTCCCGGACAGATCTTCTTGTTCGGCGGCTTCGCACTGCGGGCCAATTCGCTTGGCCATCTGGAGCAGATCGATAGCTACGCCCCTGGCCACCAGGTCAGGTTCGGAAACTTGAACTGCATGACAGATATTCGCGGAGACTTAATCTTCGACGGATTTGGGCCTGCGCCAGGAGCACCGAACAGTCACGACGAGCACGGCTTAGACCTGCCGTTGGACGATGCTCGGGATATCACCCCTTCAGTAAAAGCCTCGGATCTAAATCCGGAGCAGGGTGCGTTGCCTAAGGACGGAGGGGTGGACCCCGCCCTGTGGGCCTTACACTCATCGGTGGTGGAGCCGAATACAGGTCTCACCTCTGTGGAAGCCTGTAACCCTGGCCCCCCGGACTCGTATCCGGTTGTTGGTTCTGGTCCGCACACCCTCGAGCCAGTCGAGCCAGGTTGGGCTCCCGTAATGGAGTTTACCGCTGCGGATATCTTCCAGCACTCACCCTTTGGCGACATGCTGAACTCATTAAAGTCTCTCTCGTTGTTAGGAGGCTCTGGGCCGAACTATGCCCGGCTTGAGTGGGAAGCAGGCAACGAAGGAATTCGCTACCCACCCACCACCCACTTAATTTCCACGGTCGACGATTTAACCGACGTGCTTGACTTCGACTCCGAAGACATCGACGGTATGGACGACGATGCAGGAGAAGTACAGGAGCCATCACTCACAGGGCGGTGGACGGCCACCTCCTCATACGATATATACATGGTGGACACTCCAAAGGAAACCAATGGCGACGAGGCAACGGAGGATAACCCCTCGGGGAGAAAAGCAAAGCATGGGCGTCGTCAGCGCCGCTCCAAGCCTCGCCACAGCAATACCGGCCCCGGAGATGAAAGCAATCCGGATGGTGCAGAAGAGGAATACAACCCTGACCAGCCCGCCTTTGAGCATGCCGAACAGGAAGATGAGCAGGTCAGCCCAAACGAACAAGCGACTGACGGATATGCAGAGGAGGACAAATATATGCCCCCCTCCGAAGACGAGATTAGCCTCGGCGACGACGAGTTCGGCGTGCCCAAGGATCCCGTGGAGCAGAAGCGCTTCAAACGTCGGCTTATTGCCACTGCGAGGAGCCTGAAGAAGAGGCAGCAACAACTCCAGGCTGATCAAGACCTCCTCACAGATAGATGGACTGAAGTCCTGGCAGCCGAGGAATATGGACTCGAGCGCCAAACGGCTGACCGGCCACCCCGTGGCTGGGATAAAACGGGACATCAGCCCGAATACCAGCCCGCACCCCCACGCCAATACACTACAGCCCGGGGCAACAGGCAAGACCTACAAGATATACTGGAAAACAAAGCAGGACAGCCAAGATCGATCTACGGATCGCGGGGGCGTGCCCCAGCGCACGATGATGACCGTCACCCCGAATACACTATCAACAAGTCCGGCTGGGCTGAACACAGCAACCTAGACCAATTCGAACTTCATAGCCACATAGCCTGACACAGAGGCGCCACACACCCCCTCTGCTTCACCGACGAAGTGATGGATCATGAATTCCCAGAAGGGTTCAAACCCGTAAACATCGAATCATACGATGGCACAACAGACCCCGCAGTGTGGATCGAAGATTTCCTTCTCCACATTCACATGGCCCATGGAGACGATCTACGCGCCATCAAGTATCTTCCCCTTAAGCTCAAAGGACCAGCCCGGCACTGGCTAAACAACCTGCCAGCAAATTCCATTGGCAGTTGGGAAAACCTGGAAGGCGCATTCCTCGACAACTTCCAGGGCACATATGTGCGACCACTGGATGCCGATGACTTGAGCCACATTATTCAACAGCCCAAAGAGTTGGCCAGGAAATTCTGGAACCGGTTCCTAACTAAAAAGAACCAAATAGTCGACTGTCCGGACGCCGAAGCCCTGGCGGCTTTTAAGCATCCGTGACGAGTGGCTCGCTCGACACCTCGGCAAGGAAAAACCCAAGTCCATGGCAGATCTCACAACATTAATGACCCGCTTTTGCGCGGGCGAGGACAGCTGGTTGGCTTGCAGCGGCACCACGCCACATTCCGGCACTTCACAAGTCCGTGATATTAATGGCAAGCCACGACGCAACAGACATAAGCGACGGAACAACAACGACAACACTGAAGACATGGCAGTAAACGCCGGATTCAGCGGACCCAAGTCCGGTCAACAGAAGATGCCGTTCAAAAGAAACAATGAGGGACCATCCAGTCTGGACCATATACTGGAGCGCTCGTGCCAAATTCATGGCACCCAGGACAAGCCAGCTAACCACACCAACAGAGACTGCTGGGCATTCAAACATGCCGGCAAAATAAATGCCGAAAACAAGGACAAGGGGCTGCACATCGACGATGACGAGGAGCCCCGTCGTCCGAACATGGGGGGACAGAAGAAATCCCTCCCCCCAGGTGAAAACGGTCAACATGATCTACGCCACTCACATCCCCAAGTGGGAACGGATGGAGCCAGTCGCCCCCAAGTTCAACCCATGGTCAGCTTGTCCGATCACCTTTGATCGTAGGGATCACCCTACTAGCATCCGTCACAGTGGCTCAGCCGAATTGGTCTTAGACCCAATCATCGACGGATTCCACCTCACGCGAGTCCTTATGGACAGCGGCAGCAGCCTGAACCTGCTTTATCAGGACACAGTGTGCAAAATGGGCATCGACCCCTCAAGGATCAAGCCCACCAAAACCACCTTTAAAGGTGTAATTCCTGGAGTAGAGGCCCGTTGTACGGGCTTTATAACATTGGAAGTGGTCTTTGGATCTACGAATAATTTCCGAAGGTGAAGAGTTAATCTTCGATATCGTCCCTTTCCGTAGTAGTTACCACGCATTGCTCGGACGAACCGCATTCGCTAAATTCAACGCGGTACCACAGTATGCATACCTTAAGCTCAAGATGCCAGGCCCACGCGGGGTCATAATAGTCAACGGAAACATGGACCGCTCTCTCCGTACAGAAGAGCATACTACAACCCTCGTGATAGAAGTACAATGTGGCCTCCTCCGGCAAACCACCAATCCGGCGATGACAACCTCAACCACCGTCAAGCGAGTCCGGAGCACCCTGCAACAGGATCACCAGGCACGCCAAGAGCACGACTAGCAGTCCGGCCTCTGCTCAAATCCCATCAAAGTAGCATTCGTGCCACGTGTACACAATTACGCACTAAAAATACCACGGGCACATGCGGAGGCGCAACAGTGGCTCAGTCAATAGTGCGGTATCACCGCAACATACCTTCATAATCTTTCCCTTTTACCTTTCAAGACATTGCTTTAGTGCAGCCTCTTCAGAAGAGCCGGATTGCCGGACTTACATAGGAGAGAAAACCAAGGAGGCAATAGGCTTTGCGCACAGAAGGAAACACCCAGGTGGAATCTATTTACGATCGTTATACCTATTTTATCTATCTGTACGTGACCTGCCCCTGGATAGGACATGTCAAACAATCCTATTATCTCCGCTTAATGCATTCATTGTAAGCATACGCTTAAATGTATTATTCATCAATGGGAGATCAAATACAGCGTCAGCTTATCAGTCTTATTTGAGCATTTTTTCTCGCAAAAGGTTTATTTGATATTTCATCCGTACACCTTGGTATGTTCAGTTTGCCAGGGGCTTCTGATGGCACCCCATAATATGGCAAGTCAAGTCTGAACACTTTCAACAGTGCGGCACCCCGAACTTATAACATTATATGCATCAGCTCCGAATCATGTCTTGGGTATACAGTTGGGATAGCCCAGCTCCCTTGTTTTGGTACCTTACATTCCGTTATATCGGCTAAGGTAGCACAGGGAGAACTACTGCGATTGTGTCTCGGTTCTTCCGGATGAGCACCTCAGTTGAGAAAGCCAAAAACTGACCGGCATGATGTGGCGAGAGCTGGTCGCTGTTCGAGAGGTCCTAAAATCCTTAAAGATTTTCCCCCTTTAGGTGATAAATCGGCTTCGTCCGATCTAGGCGTATATAGCGCCCCAATTCAGCCTTCCGGATTCTAGGGGCTTCGCCGAAATTTAAAATTGTAGACTTCTATGGCTAAGTGAAAGTTATAAAGCCGCATAGTCCGATTGCCTTGTTCGCTGCGCCGGCCACCTCCTTAAGGGACCAAACATTTGGATAAAGAGTATTCGGGTTTCCATGAACACCCCAGTACTAGTTACGTGGGGGAGGAAGCCGACGACTGGCCTACTTTCAGAATTTTATAAACAGCTGCACAGAAGGTAATATTTGAAATAACAAAAGCGCTACATAGCGTAAGTAACTTCGTCCTTCAATTACAAACATGACAGAAGTGAATTCATTCTAAAATTGTGTCCTTGGTACATTCATCGGCCATTAGACGAGCGCCCTTCATAACGCCATTGTAATACTTCTCCGGATAGCGATGCGCCTTGCCCTCCGGCGGCCCGTCCTTCACCAGCTTCTCCGCATCTAGCTTGCCCCAATGCACCTTCGCGCGGGCAAAGGCCTGGCGGGCACCCTCAATGCAAATGGATCGCTTGATGACTTTGAGCCGCGGACAGGCATTCACCATCCGCTTGACTAGGCCGAAGTAGCTAGCCGGCAGGGGCTCACTATCCGGACTATGAAATCTTTCATAGCCGTTTCGGCCGCCCTGTGGAGTTCAACCAACTGCTTCAGTTGGTCACTCAGAGGGGTTGGATGTTCGGCCCCAGCATACTGGGACCAGAACAGCTTCTCTGTTGAGCTCCCCTCCTGGGCACGGTAGAACTCCGCGGCATCTGATATGCTGCGTGGCAGATCTGCGAATGCCCCTGGAGAGCTCCGAACTCGGGTAAGTAAAAGAAATGCCTCCTCCACATGTTTGCTTTGCATAAATAATTTCTTACCCGCCACTATCTTTTTGGCCTCCTGGATTTCCTATTGTGCCTTCTCGGCTTCGGCTTTGGCGTCTTTTATACTTGCAAGGGCCTTCGCAAGATCGGCCTCTTTCACCTTAAGCTCATGCTCCACGGACTCGAACTTCTCGCCGAGCTCCTGGAGCTCTTGCTGTACCTCGCCCACTCTAGCATCTTGCTTCTCGCACTCCTTGCGTTGTAAGGCAGCCTTGTGTTCGGCCTCGGACAGCGCTTCCTTCAGAGACGCCACTTCGGTGGTGGCCCCTGTTACAAAATCACGACGATTCGTCGTTAGAATAACCAATTTTATTTATCCTTCATTATATGAGAGCGGGGAATCACTCACCTTTGTTCTCTTCGAGCTGCCTCCTCGTGAGGTCGAGCTCTCCCTACGCCTGCTCCAGGTCCTATTTTAGTCTGGTGATCTGGGCCGTACGGACCGCAGCGGTAAGCAGCACAGCCTGCTTATTCACATTCACACTTATCGTTAGACTCCTGCGGATTATAATTGACCCTCCGTTTGGTTTTTCCTTCCAAACACCAAACAGAGTATCAGGGTCTACTACCTATCGGGTGGTAATTCCAGACACTTTTTTACTTACCTCAAAGCCTGTCAGGAGGCTAGTGCAAGCTTCGGTTAGTCCGCTCTTGGTGGACGAAACCTTCTGAATCACCGCACTCATAAGAGTACGGTGTTCTTCATCCATGGAAGCCCTCGCAAAGCGCTTCCAGCAGACAATCCGGCGCCTCGGGCGCAACGGAAGTCCTCGACACATACGGCTCTCCCTCCCTAACGAGGGGCTGTCCGCCTGAGTCTGGAACCATTGAAGGCTCCGGAACAGTGTTCGGTTGAGAGCCCGGCCTACTGTGGCTCACCGACACGATCCACGGGGATCTTGAACCCCGTGTGTCCGACGTCTGGAATGCCACCTTGGGGAGGCTCCAGAGCCACCTCCCCCCGCTCTAGGAGCCTTTGGGACAACACCTCCGTGTCATCTGCAGGCTGAGGAGTAGTGGCCGTCGGGAGTGAGTTCATCGCCGAATCGCTCAAGGACCCATCCGAAGACGACACCTCGGGATGGACCCTGGCCGGACTACACACAAGTTCGGCGTTATAACAAAACTTTGAAGCCAAATTACGATAGAGTGTGGATACTTACGATTTCACTAGGGGCTTCTTCCTGGGCAGCCACCCCTCCTCGCTATCGACGGCGGTGGCGGAGTAGTTCGGAAGGGACTCCTTTCCATTATTGGACGTCCCAGCCTCCCCCTCCGGGGCGGCCTTCCTCTTTTTCTCCCCCCCCAATATGGGGAGGTGGAGTTTCTTCTTGTTTTCCCCCGCCTCCGCGGGAGGAATCTGCCTCGTTGTCATCGGACGACGAGGGTATGACGACCTTGCGCCGGGGGCCTCTCCTGGCCCCCTAGTCCGCCCTCTCAGGCCCCCCGTCCTTTCCAGATGGGGCGGCCTCTTCTTCTTCTTCTTCTTCTTCTTCCCCTTCTGGAGAGGAGTGTGCCTCGTCATCTTCGGACGAGGCTTCTGGTGCAACCTTACGCCGGAGACCCTTTCGGATCCCCGGGGCCTTCTTTTCGGCCTTCTTCTCCGGCACCTTGTAGGGCGCTGGGACCAGCATCTCCGTCAGGAGAGCATCAGCCGGGTCTTCTGGCAGCGGAGCCGGACAGTCGATCTGCTCTGCTATCTCTATGTAATCCTGAACAAATATGCACAATTACTTAAGGCTCCCCCATGAATATATTGGGAAGAACCGAATCCGGTGGTAGCCTGAGAACTCACCTGACTAGGAGGCCGCGCGGTGTGCAGCCCACGGTCCTCGGATGTGGGAGGAGGTACTTCGGAGGCCTTGAACAACGCCTTCCACGCGTTTTTGTGCTTCATGCCATAGAGCCTCTGAAGCGTCTGGTGTTCGGCCGGGACGAACTCCCACAGATTGAATGCCCGCCTTTGGCATGATAGAATCCGGCGAACGAGCATGACCTGGATCATGTTGACAAGCTTGATATTCTTGTCCTTCATGCCCTTGATGCAGTTTTGGAGTCCGGTCAGCTCTGTAGATTCGCCCCAGGACAGGCCCTTCTCACCCCAGGAGGTGAGCCGCATGGGTGTTCCGGATCAGAACTTGGGGCCGCCGCCCAGTTGGCGTCACGTGGCTCGATGATGTAGAACCACCCTGACTGCCACCCCTTCATGGTTTCCGCAAAGGAGCCGTCAAGCCAGGTGACGTTAGGCATCTTGCCCACCATGGCTCCTCCGCACTCCGCTTGCTGGCCGCTCACAGTCTTTGGCTTCACGCAGAAGATTTGCATCCACTAGTCGAAATGAGGCTTGATACGGAGGAAGGCCTCGCATACGATGATGAACACCGAGATGTTGAGGACGAAGTTCGGGGCTAGATCATGGAAATCTAGCCCGTAGTAGAACATGAGCCCGCGGACAAAGGGGTGAAGTGGAAACCCCAGTCCATGGACGAAGTGGGCGAGAAACACGACCCTATCGTGGGGTCCTGGGGTTGGAATGACCTGCCCGTCGTCTGGTAGCCGGTGCGCTATGTCTGCGGCCAAGTATCCGGCCGCCCGAAGATTCATGATATCCTTCTCCTTCATGGTGGAAGCCACCCACTTGCCTCCTGCTCCGGACATGTTTAGCTATGTGGAGACGACTTGGACTACGGCGCTGGAGCTCGAGGGGGCAAGAGTGGGCAAAGGAGGAAGAAGGCATGGGTAAAAGTGGGGAACTCTTATCCCCTTATAGAGGTGACGAAAGCGGTGCGCCTCCCCACTTGCCCATTGGGAATCTCTCACCTCCCAAGTGCCACGATTGACGGTCTGACGGGATTACCCATACCCGTATTGATGAGAATCCCATGATAAGGGGACACGATCTCTGCTTTGACAAGACGTGTCAAGGAAACCGCCTCGCAATATGCGTTGTGGCTGGTTGAAGGAAATCGGTTCGAATAATGACCCGACCATAATGACATGTTACGTCTAAATAGTTGTCAGCAGAGTACATTTGTGAAATATCGTTCTCTCTACGGTAATATATGAAGATCATTTTGTAGATCCGGACACGGTCTATGTGTTCGATAATTACCTTGGAGTATTCGGAGAAGGAACCCGCCTTGCATTGCCGAAGACAGGACTGCATGCCGGACTCATCGTCATTGAAGCCTAGTTCAGGGGCTACTGAGGGAGTCCTGGATTAGGGGGTATCCGGACAGCCAGACTGTATACATCGTTCGGACTATTGAAGCGTGAAGATACAAGACTCAAGACTCCATCCCGTGTCCGGATGGGACTCTCCTTTGCGTGGAGGGCAAGCTTGGCGATCCGGCTATTGTGTTTCCTTCCTTGTAACCGACTCCATGTAAACCCTAGCCCTCTCCGGTGTCTATATAAACCAGAGAGGTTGGTCCTTAGAAGACCGATCACGATTACAATCATACCATCATAGGCTAGCTCTTAGGGTTTAGCCTCTACGATCTCGTGGTAGATCTACTCTTGTACTACTCATATCTTCAATATTAATCAAGCAGGAAGTAGGGTTTTACCTCCATCGAGAGGGCCCGAACCTGGGTAAACATTGTGTCCCTCGCTTCCTGTTACCATCAGCCTAAGACGCACAGACCGGGACCCCCTACCCGAGATCCGCCGGTTTTGACACCGACAATGAGTATCCAAGTACTTTACATCATTAATACTCGGATCCGCATTGTACCTTTGTTGACCGACCATCGGCTTCAACCTCCTCGGCCAGTAGCTGGGGAGTGTTTGTCCTACTTTATAACAAGGGCAAAGTTTTATGACAAACAAGGCAAACCTGCCATATGGTTTAATAAACAAAGGTATGCGGAGAGATATGCTATATTGCTATTAAATGTAAAAAACATCTTCCAAAGACAATAGTCCCGCTATCAGTTCCTTTCTTTGGGTTGTCATGCTGATCATGATCATGAAACCTCACCTCCGATCAATGTGGGAGGAAAATATTGAGGATTTAGTTTGGGGAAAGTTCCCGAACTATGTGGTTTATAGCAAACCTAAATTTTCACTTCCGTCGTTGCAGACCAGTTATATCCTTTAAGATCGCTAGCTTTCGGCTTCACCCAGTCTGAGGTACTAACTCGGATGACCCGGTAGTAACAATCACAGAGGTGCTCCCTTTACCGCCTAGCCGAACAATCGGGAATGTAGGGGTAAGCACAGGAGCCAGGCAACCCAACTTGGCCAAAATCTTAAGTCAAATTGATGCATATCTATGGCTTTATATAATGATGATTACAAAAGGCAGCCCTCGTATATGAAATACAAAATGCCAATGATATGTTTATTTTGACTCCGTTGTGACCGTTTATCAGTTGAAAGTGGACCATCGTCGGCTTCCACCCCTTTGTAGATGCTACACAGGGTGTTTCCTCAATAACAAAACAACCCTTAGCCGACGTCTTGGTTCCCGAAGGCGGTTGTGTTAGCGGAAACGAGGCAATCAGATATGTTGTCTTTATAACTTTCACTTAGTCATAGGAGCTTAAAGTTGGGAGGCCAGCTACTAGCCCCTGGTTAGTGTTCGGCCACAGCCGAGGTCAAGCCGTAAACACTTTGTCCAATGTTATGAACGGCCTGTCATTTAACACAGTCATCGGATCGCCGACCAGTTTACGCTTATTGTGATAGTTTTTCAGTTTTCTCCACTGAGGTGCTTAACCATGCGAGCTGGAAGCACAATCACAGTGGTTCTCCCTTTGCACACCTAGCCACACAAAGCGGAACGTAGGAGGCAAGCACAGGAGTTGGGCAACCCAACTATTGACCAAAGACACAATTCGAAACCGATGCATATATAGCAATATCCGAGAATGTTTTTGCAGAATCTCTAAAGGTGTCCGACGTTGCACTACGAGACTTATGCTGAGAACACACAAATAGTTTAAAAGTGCCATAGGCTCGAAAAGCCAAAAACTTATGTAAAAGCTTGACATCTGGACTAAACCAAGATTTTGGTCCCAATACGGAAACTGGTCTTTTTTATAAAAAAATATTGTGCTCCTGCCGTGCTTTAACATGACCCATCTGATCTCAAGACTTCAAGCGGGTCAACCTACGGCTTCAAGCTCCTTATCCCGAAGGCAGAGTGCCTCTTCGAGGCCAGTTTAGCGAACTAAACTCGAGCGGCTTTAGAGAGAAGCTAGGCTATCCGGCTATTGACCATACACTCGAGTCGAAAAAGGAGCGATAGAAAAAGACTTTGCAACGACCAAGAAGAAAACACATTATTATAGAACGGTTCGTGTAAATTCTAAGAGCCCCCAGTTAACATGGATAAGGGAAGTTTCGAACAACATATATGAGCATTGTCGAACCAAACACAAGTTAAAAATTTAAAACTTTGAGCATGAAAGCGACTTAGCTGGTTAATGTGTTCGACATTGATGACGCGGTCCGAGCTTGATGCGGGACAAGGTTCCATCCCCCAAGCCGATCCCGAGGTGTCGGAGCTAAGAACTCAGCACTCCGAAGTGGTGACATAGCACGGCCAATGCAGGCTGGCAGAGTAACGCCAAAGTCCCCGGCATGGGGTAATGAAGTGTTGACGAAACCCCACGTCCAGCCGAGGTGACGTGGTATGTCAGTACACCGAGGTGACAACACTGCCCGCCCCGGATCATTTTCATGTGCAAAAAAATGCAAAACGGAGATAATAGTATTAATAATAAATTAAATTTTTTTTGAATAATAAATAATTTATGCAAAGTGAGTAATAAAAGAAATATGGCCTGTGCGCCGAACACTCAATGAGGTAGAGCTTTCTCGGCGATGCCGAAGTCCCCGAGGCAACCGAACATGTCGGTATGGCAACTCGACCAACAAGGTGATCATGGGAGCCGGTTTACGCTGATTGGGACGACGGCGTCGGCTTGTCGAAGAGACCACGTGACGCAGTCGAAGTCCATTACCTGCACATGTAAAATAGTGCAGGCCAAGAATAATAACATAAATATATAAAAATCCTCGCGTAATTAGTTTACACAAAATAATTTATTTAAAGATATGTGGTCGGGTGTCGAAGTCAATGTCGATGCAAGGCGTCAGCGTGATGCGGTAAAGGCGTGGCAAAGCCTGAATTCAAAGGTCGGTCTGAGTTCTGGATGCGGCATTCGCCGAACTATGTACGGAAACTGACCGAACCACCACGCGACCGTTGTTAATGCGGCCACCATTTGATGGACCTGTGTACAGATGATAGAACAAACCAGAGTAATAATTTCTTAGGAAAAATAAACCCAAACAAGCAAACATTGCTAGGATTAATAGCACCTGGTTTATTTGTTGTAGCAGTCCGTAGAAAAGTGACTCCCAAAATTGAGACTCGATCCACACACCCATTGCCTGATGGGTGGTGAAGCGACATCATGGTGATGCTCGTAAAGGTTGGCTCGCCAAGGCAAAGCCCCCGGTCCAACTAACATGACGAAGCTGATCGGCGGACGATGTAGAAGTCTCCGGAATAGGTTCATGAAGGGATGGTGAAGCCCCTGGTCCAGACGAGGTGACGGGCAGGTCGGTAGGGAGACGTTGAAGCTGCCATGTCAGCCGAGGTGTTGAAGTAGTTCGGCGTGATGGACAGGTCGTAACTCGTGATGTGGTCAATGCCGGCTTTATGAAGTGCCCGTGCAACGATGCCGGTGTGCCCACTCCGTGTATTCTGTGGGGCGGCGATGTTGGTGATGATTTATCCTTCGGGATGCTGAACTCTTGTTCGGCTTGCTGATACGACGATCCGAAGAAGTTGAGCTCGTCTCAACAAAGCGACGACGTGTCTAGCGCAGGTCGACAGCCCTGGAGTAACGGTGTTGGGCTGGTTTGACACCGTCGCGATGGTGAATATCATCTTGGAAAAGACTTTAAAATTAGTGGGGTGTGTTTGGGAACAAAAAACAATACCCCATACAAAACTTCCTTCAAAAAGGATGTCCGAAATCCCGTTCATAAAAAAGATGAACTCGGGTTGGATTTGTTCTCGTGCAGAAAACAGATCTGAAAAGTGATGCACTAATCGGAAGGTTCCCGGAGTTTGGACGATCGGATCAAGCTGAAATTTTAATGGGTGGTAGATATAGGAATTCCACAGCCGATCAACGGTTGGATCTTCCAAAGGACGTCCGAGCTAGATGCTGGACACCACGCTCCAAACTTGTCTATATTCCCGTCCAGATTCGTCGGGGCTCCGGTATATCAGAGGTGTGTGGAGAATGCTCCATCGGAACGCGACAAAATTTTACAGTGTTATTGTAGACTCAATTTCGCAAATTCCACCGAAGAATCGTCAAAGCGATGCTCGAGGAGGTGGTGGTAGCGGATACAAGTTCGCTGTTGCGAAAAACAGCACGGTCGCCCGAGGGCAATGTTGACGTCGAGCCCCCGAGCTCCGTGGATGATTCCTCCATGATCTTGATAGAGATCAGAGTTGATGTTGATGAAGGCCCTCATCCAAACATGATAATTGGAGGTAGGGCATAGTCCTCGATCAAGCCAAGGTGACCAGTCGAGGTGGCAACAAAGACGCCGATGTCATAGTTGATCTATATGCGAGCCATTGATCCTTTTGCCGACCACACAGCAGAACTCTCAATGAAAGCACCATTTTCGATGTCAAAACCGGCAGATCTCGGGTAGGGGATCCCAAGCTGCGTGTCTTAGGATCGATGGTAACATGGACACGGGATTTTACCCAGCTTCGGGCTCTCTCGAAGAGATAATACCCTACATGTTGCTTTTGATTGTATTCAATGTGTATGATTACAGAGTTAATCTACCTCGAGATCATATGTTGTGGTCTAAACCCTAGAGGTATGATGAGTAATGTCATAATGATCTATCGACTAGCCTGTCCTCGCCTTACATAATGTACCGGAGGCCTAGAATAACAAGAGTCCTAGTCGAATACGCCACTGGAGAGGAGTCCTTGTCTTGATCACCAAGTCTTGTGGAATCTTCCTTGTGTATACATCGGCTGTCTGAATTGGCCCATCAGTAAACGGCCATGGGGGTCCTCGGCCCAATCCAACTGATCGGGAGACGACATGGTGAGCACCCCCTAGTCCAGGACACAGTCAGATAGCAAATTGGAAAGAATGTGGAGTGGAAAAAGATCCACATGTAGTGATGTGGCGGATGGGGCAATAGAACAAGCGTATGGTTCGAAAAGAGGTAGCATACCTGAGGGTCAGCGGGAAGTGGCTTCACTCATGGTCGTCGTCCTCTACACACACTACGGCGGCGAGCTTGGGGACGGAGGCCATCCTGCGCGGGCACTAGGTCTGAGAGGACGACCTTGTCATTAGTGTGTGACCTCGCTCACCGACGACGAGTGCGTCAACACTGCACGTCCTTTTCTTCCCCAGCGGATCTGTGACCACCTATGAGGAGGGAGAGAGAAGCTGTCTTTTTAGATCTGGAGAGAGGGTGATAGTGTGAGAAGCAATGGGAAGCCCTTAGAAAGCAAGCGCTGAAGCTCTAGCCTATATATCTTTTTTGATACTAGTACTAGAGGTGGAGTAGTGGTAGACTAGTTTATATTTTCTCTGCATATGGTACCAGTTAGTCATGCTTCAAAACTGAACGACACGCCATTAAAAAAATAAAGTCGAGAAATAATGTGGCACCTCGGGCCAACGCGGCTAGATCGCATTTTGCATGAGAAATGACACACCATGTTTCATTGACATGTGGTCCTGTTCCAACATGTCAGTGAGACGACGGCGAGTCCTTTTGTACAATTTTCGAACGGACGTCTATGTAGGCCGGGGCACCTCTTGCTGTAAAAAACAGAAACTTTGCACTCACAGGATTAGCTGCCATGTTTTACAGAAGAGTGTTTTTGAGTTGATTCTTTTTGCAGAAGATTAATAGACAAATTTCTCACGTCCACCAATTTATTTCATTATTTTTGGAGTAGCATAAGTATGGTTGTTGTTCAGATCATTACAAACTGTTCTGTTTCTGACAGATTCTGTTTTCATTGCATAGTTTGCTTGTTTTCTAGATTCTATGGCTTATATTTCTCAATATAAATTGTAGAAATGATATTTTACAGTGGGCATTATGTGAGAACAATTATGAACCTTGTCTTTGACAGTACCAAAGTGAGTGGTTTACTCTTTATCATACTAACCCATCTCACGAAGTTCCATTAAGTTTTGTGTGATTGAAGTTTTCAAGCTTTGGGTGAGATATTGATATGAGGAGAATAAGGAGCGGAAAGACCCTAAGCTTGGGGATGCCCAAGGCACCCCAAGGTAATATTCAAGGAAGACTCAAGCGCCTAAGCTTGGGGATGCCCGGAAGGCATCCCCTCTTTCGTCTTGAATACTATCGGTATACTTTACTCGGAGCTATTTTTTTATTCGTCACATGATATGTGTTTTGCTTGGAGCGTATTTTCAATTTTACTTGTTGTTTGAATGAAATCATTGGATCTGAAATCTTGAATGAAAAAGAATCCTCCCATGGCTAGTTAATTATTTGACTACTCGGTGTTCTTCACTTATATCTTTTTGGAGTAGTTTGTCATTTACTCACGCGCTTCACGTATATCCTATGAGTAAATGGTTGAATGAATTGAATATCATAAATCTGAATTTATATATGTTTCATATGCTTATACCATGGGGAGTAATGACTTCACACAGAATAAGTATAGGTAGTAAACTTATTGAAAGTTAGCAAACGCAGAATTGGTCACTTGAACAATTCATGAAAGAATATTGAAGGAAGAGAGATTTCACATATAAATATACTATCTTGGACATCTTTTGTAACTGTGAGCACTCATTCAAATATGACATGCTAAAAGGTTGATGTTGGACAAGGAAGACAACTTAATGGGATATGTTTTCCTATATCCGAAACGTTATATTGCCTTGGATCATCCAACATGTTGAGCTTTCCTTTCCCTTTCATGCTAGCCAAATTCTTTGCACCAAGTAGAAATACTACTTGTGCTTCCAAGCATCCCATAAACTAGTTTTGCCATGAGAGTCCACCATACGTTCCTATGGATTGAGTAAGATCCTTCAAGTAAGTTGTCATCGGTGCATGCAATAAAAATTGCTCTCTAAATATGTATGATCTATTAGTGCAAAGAAAATAAGCTTTATACGAACTTGTGATAGGGAAGAAATAAAAGCAACAGACTGCATAATAAAGGTCTCTATCACAAGAGGCAATATAAAGTGACGTTCTTTTGCATTAAGATTTTGTGCATCCAACCTTAAAATCACATGATAACCTCTGCTTCCCTCTGCGAAGGGCCTATCTTTTACTTTTATCTTCTACCCTTATACAATAGTCATGGTGATCATCACCTTTCCTTTTTACACTTTTTCCTTTGGCAAGCACTTTGTGTTGGAGCGATCCGGATATATATATCCACTTGGATGTAGGTTTTCATAAAGTATTATTGTTGACATTACCCTTGAGGTAAAAGGTTGGGAGGCAAAACTATAAGCCCCTATCTTTCTCTGTGTCCGATTAAAACTTTGAACCCATAAATATCACATGAATGTTAGCAATTGTGAAAGACTATATGATAGTTGAGTATGTGGTATTTGCTAAATCAAAGCTCTTACATAGACCCTTCGTGAAATAAGATGAATTGCAATTGTTTGATGACTAAGAGCATTGTTTGTTAGTTTTCAAGAAAGTTTATGATATATACTTTAACATGTGAATAGCTTGTTACTTGATCATGAAAAGTTTTATGAGATGAGCTACTGTTATGACATATAATGATGCTAGAAAAGGTGATTGAAATTATCATTGATCAAACTTGTGCACCTGCTAGCATTCACACTTCATAAATTATTTCTTTTATCATTTACCTACTCGAGGACAAGCAAGACTTAAGCTTGGGGATGCTGATACGCCTCCAACGTATCTATAATTTATGAAGTATTCATGCTATTATATTATCCATCGTAGATGTTTTATATGCATTTATATGCTATTTTGTATGATTTTTGGGACTAACCTATTAACCTAGAGCCCAGTGCTAGTTTCTATTTTTTCCTTGTTTTTGAGTTTTACAGAAAAGGAATACCAAACAGAGTCCAATTGACGTGCCAATTTTTGATGATTTTTATGGACCAAAAGAATCCCTTGGAGTAAAAGAGTTGGGCTAGAAGAGTCTCGGGCTGTCCACAAGGGTGGGGGCGTGCCCACTGACGGTGTCCTAGACTAGGGGGTACTCACCACGTCGTCTCCCGGTCAGTTAGATTGGGCTGAGGACCCCCATGGCCGTATACTCATGGGCCAGTTCGGACAGCTGCCGCCTACAAGGAATATTCCACAAGACTTTGTGATCAAGACAAGGACTCCTCCCCCACCGGTGTATTCGGCTAGGACTCTTGTTATCCTAGGCCTCTGGTACACTATATAAACCGAGGTCGGGCTAGTCGATAGATCATTATGACATTACTCATCACACCTCTAGGGTTCAGACCACAACATATGATCTCGGGGTAGATCAACTCTTGTAACCCCTATACTCATTAAAGTCAATCAAGTAGCATGTAGGGTATTATCTCATCAAGAGAGCCCGAAGCTGGGTAAAATCCCGTGTTCATGTTACCACCGATCCTAAGACGCATAGCTTGGGACCCCCTACCCGAGATCTGCCGGTTTTGGCACCGACATTGGTGCTTTCATTGAGAGTTCCGCTGTGTGATCGGCAAAAGGATC
This sequence comes from Triticum aestivum, assembly GCF_018294505.1. NCBI lineage: Eukaryota > Viridiplantae > Streptophyta > Magnoliopsida > Poales > Poaceae > Triticum > Triticum aestivum. The sequence continues at coordinate 614,031,945 of NC_057798.1, read as the reverse complement.
AATGGCTCACCTGCAAGTCAACTGCGACGTTGGCTTCTTCATCACCAGCTCGACTGGTCACCTTGGCTTGACCAAGGACCGCGCCCTACCTCTGATCATCATGTTCGGATGAGGGCCTTCATCAACATCAACTCCGATCTCTATCAAGATCATAGAGGAGTCATCCATGGAGCTCGGGGGCTCAACGTCAACATTGCCCTCTGGCGACTGTGCTGTTTTTCTAGATAGCAAACTCGTATCCGCCGCCATCGCCTCCTTGAGTGTCGCCTAAACGATTGCTTCGGTGGAATTATGCGGAATTAAGTCTACAACAACCCTACAAAACTTCGCCGAGTCCCGATGGAGGAATCTCCGGCAATCCCCGATATACCGGCGCCCTGTTGACTCTGTACAAGAATCCGGACAAGTTTGGAGTGTGGTGTCCAGCATCTAGCTTGGACGTCCATTGGAAGATCCAACCATTGGCGGCTGCGTAATTCCCATATCTAGCACATGCCAAAAATTCAGCTCGATCCGACCATCCAAACTCCCGGAACCATCCGATTAGTGCATCACTTTTTGGATATGTTTTCTGCGCGAGAACGAATCCGACCTGAGTTCATCTTCTTTATGAACGAGATTTCAGACATCCTTTTTGAAGGAAGTTTTCATATGGGGTATTGTGTTTTATTCTCAAACACATCCCATTAATAGTAAAAGTATTTTTAGAATACAATCTTCACTATTGTGTCGGTGTCAAACCGGCCCGACAACATCACTCCACGGCGGCCGACCTACGCTAGACACGTTGTCGCTTTATTGAGCCGAGCTTAACTTCTTCCGATCACCATCTCTGACAGCCGACCAATAGTTCGGCATCGCGAAGGATAAATCGTCACCTACATCACCGCTCCACGGATTACACAGAGCAGGCACACCGGCATCGCCGCACGGTAACTTCATCAAGCCAGCATTGACCACGTCACAAGCTACGACCTACATCAGCATGGCCAAACTGTTGCTTCATCGAGCCGATGTCCATCACATCGAACTACTTCAACACCTCAGCTGACACATCTCCTCACCGACCTGCTCCGTCTCCTCGCCTGGACTGGGGGCTTCGTCATCCCTACATCAACTTATATCGAAGACTTCGGCGTCACCGGCCGATCAACTTCATCACATTAGCTGGACCACAAGCTTTGCCTCGGCGAGCCAACCTTTGCCAGCATCGTCATCCCTTCGCTTCATCACCCATCAGACAATGGGTGTGCGGATCGATTCCCAATTTTGGGAGTAACCTTTTTTCAGATCGCTACAACAAATAAGCCAGGTGCTATTAATCCCAGCAATTTTTGCTTGTTTGGGTATTATTTTTCCCAAGGAATTATTACTCTGCTTTGTTCCATCATCTATACATAGGCCTATCAAATGGTGGCCGCATTAACGACGGTCGCGTGGTGGTTTGGTCAGTTTCTGTACATAGTTCGGCGAACGCCGTATCTGGAACTTGAACCAACCTGTGAATTCGGGCTTTTCCATGCCTTTACCACATTACGCCCTCCATTGACATTGACCTCGACGCTCAGACCATATCTCTTTAATTATTTACTTCGCTTGTATTAAATAAGTAGAAGAATTTTTTCTAATATACATTATTATCTTTATTTGTCATTACTTTTGGTTTGCACTATCTTATCTGTGCAGCCAATTGACTCAGACTGAGCCGCGATGTCGCCTCCTTCGACCGAATTGTGTTGTCGCCTTGGCACGCTGACCTGCTCCATTACCGCGGCTGGACTGAGGGCTTCATCTTCTCGGAGTGCCGAACTCTCTGCTCGGCCACCTGGGGACCAGCCTGAGAGGCTGGAACCTTGTCCCGCATCAAGCTTGGACCGCGTCATCAATGCCAAACACATTAACTAGCTAAGTTGCTTTCATGCTCAAAAACTTTCAGTTTTAAATTTTGTTCGGGTCGACCAAGCATTATACTTCTTTGGCAAAAAGTTGTTTGTGAGAAAATTCCTTGTCATAACTTTGTTTGTGACACACAAATTCAAATACCCCGTTTATTTGGGGGCTCCCTTTATGGAGCTTTTCCTCTTGCATATGATTATACTTGTACGGCTTCGTTCCTTGTTCGTGTATTATGCCACAATATGCACCATGTTGACTTAAGCGATTTGCAAGCTGGGTTGCCTTGCTCCTGTGTTTACCCCTACGTTCCCGATTTTTCAGCTAGGGAGTAAAGGGAGCACCTCTGCGATTGTCACGATCGGGTCATCCGAGCCGGACCTCAGACTGGGTGAAGCCGAAAGCTAGCACTCTTACTGTTTTCAACAATGGTCAGCTCACAATGGAACTCATGAGTACAAAAAATCTATTGCAACCGAAGAAAGGTATCGGTGGGGGTACTATTTTCTTCGAAGATGCTTCTTACACGTTGTCAGTAATATAGCATAAGTTCCCTAAGCGCACTTTGTCTGTTACACCCTTATGGCCTAATTGCCTGGTTATCGGAAACACCGTCAATATTCTCGACAGGGGGAGTACATAACACTTTTCGATCCTTGACCGAAGAGGGAGAAGCCGATGGTCGGTTCAGATGCACATAAAGTTCGGGTGAACACAGAAATGATATAAGTACTTCGGTACATACAATCATTATACATAAAATTCCTTTACCCAAGTAACTTTGGGGCTCTTAAAATTTATATGAGCTGTTTTATAGTAAATGTGTTTTCTTCTTGGTCGTTGCAAAGGTCTGACCCGCGTGAAGTCTTGAGATCGGATGCGTCATGTTAAAGCACGACAGAAACACAATTTCTTTTCCAATTTTCGGATTGGCACCGAACACTTGATCTTGTTCAGATGTCAAGTTTTTAATGACATTTTTTTGGTTTTCCAAGCTTATGGCACTTCTAAACTATTTGTGTGTTTCCAGCACAAGTTTCACAGTGCAACTCCGGACACCCTTAGGGATTCGGCAAAAAGATTCTTGGATATTGCTATATATGCATCGGTTTCAAATTGTGTCTTCGGTCAATAGTTGGGATGCCTGGCTCCTGTGCTTGCCTCCTACGTTCCGCTTTGTTCGGCTAGGCGTGCAAAGGGAGAACCACTGAGATTGTGCTTCCAGCTCGCATGGTTAAGAACCACAGTGGAGAAAGCCGAAAACTGACTATTACAATAAGCGTAAACTGGTCAGCGGTCCGATGACTATGTTAAATGATGGACCGTTCATAACATTGGCCGAAGTTTTTACGGCTTGACCTCAGGTGTTGCCGAACACTAACCGGGGGCTCATAGCTAGCTTCCCCAGTTTAAAGTTCCTATGACTAAATGAAAGTTAGAAAGCCCGCATATCTTATTGCCTCGTTTCCGCTAACACAACCACCTTCGGGCATCGAGACGTCGGCTAAGGGTTGTCTTGTTATTGCAGAAAAAACACTGCGTAGTATCTACAAAGGAGTAGAAGCCGACGATGGGCCACTTTCAACTGATAAATGGTCGCAACAGAGTCAAAATAAACATATCATCGGCATTTGTATTCAATATACAAGGGCCGCCTTCCCTAATCATCATTATAAAGCCATAAATATGCATCAATTTGACTTAAGATTTTTGTCAAGCTGGGTTGCCTGGCTCCTGTGCTTACCCCTACGTTCCCGATTGTTCGTCTAGGTGGTAAAGGGAGCACCTCTGTGATTGTTACTACCGGGTCATCCGAGTAAGTACCTCAGACTGGGTGAAGCCGAAAGCTAGCAATCTTAAAGGATCACATTGGTCGGCAACAACGGAAGTGAAAATTGTGGCTCATTAACAAAATAGAGTTCGGGAACTTTCCCTGAACTAAATCCTTAATATTTTCCTCCCACATTGACCGGAGGTGAGGTTTCATGATCATGATAAGCATGACGACCCAAAGAAAGGAACCGATAGCGGGACTATTTTCCTTGGAAGATGTTTCTTACATTATGTAATATAACATATCTCTGTGTGTACCTTTGTTTATAAAACCGTACGGCCGGATTGCCTTGTTTTCCATAAATCTTTGCCCTTATAACGGCTTCATAAAGTAGGAAAACACTCCTCAGCTACAGGCTGGAGAGGTTGAAGCCGATGGTCGGTCAACAAAGTTTTGTACAATGCGGATCCGAGCATTAATGATGTAAAGTACTTGGATACATAGAGTCATTGTCAGGACACCGACTCGATGCCACATTGATCTAGCATGTAACACCTCATATCACTTTGCGGCCTCACGCACGGTATTCCCACGGGCGTCGTCTTACATTTGCTCGGGACTATTTGCGCCTTTTGGCACACGTATATGATAGTGTCACTAGCATCCATATGGTAAGGAGCCCGGGCTGAGATGGCTAGTCGTAAACCCAAAGTGGCACAAACTTACAGGGACAGGCATCCATGACCCAGCATCGAACGTGTCGGTCATCAGCAAGTGAATCCGGGCTGTAACACTAGGCTAGCAGGACTCCGGTAAACCGGGCTGTAGCGGGCTAACAGGACTCCGGTATCCATCGCGTGACATTTCCCTGGAGGGACAGACACAGGAACGAAGAAGGACACATGCCGGCCAGCCTAAGTGTTCCGGAGCAGTAGCAAGCTACCAAGGCTCAGTGGAGACACTAGGAGACATTTCCCGGTAAGAAAGGCTACTAAGAATAAACAACTAGATAGTCAGATCCCACACATACCAAGCATTTCAATCATACACACAATATGCTTGATATGTGCAAATACAACAAGGCATCACAACATGACTCTACAACACAAGTACCTTATTTAAAAGCTCAGGGAGCCATACATATCATACACAAGTACGGGTCACACGACCCAGCATTCAAGTTATACAGACATACAAGCCAACAGCGGAAGTAACTTGTCTGAGTACAGACAACTAGTAAAATAAAAGAGGCTTGGGAAAGCCTGGCTATACTACATGGTCCTTCACAAGCTCAGGATCACCACCTGGGCCTCAGTCTACTCATCGATGTCAACGTCTACGAAGAACCCATCAGAAGGGGTTGCAGCGTCTTCTGAAAAATGTAAATTAAAGCAACATGAGTACAAAGGTACTCAGCAAGACTTACATCAGATCCTACATACATGCACATTATCAAGAGGGGTTGGTGGGGTACTTGCAGCAAGCTAGCTTTGACTCTTGGCTAAGCTATCCTACGAGACACCAACTTGAAATGGTTTTGTGTACACGAGTCCACTACTCACCACTTCAATACACCACCGAGGATCCACCTCCGTCATTCTACGGAAGGGCCATCCTCGGCACTCACGCTTATCTTGAGATTTTTAGAAGTATCCATTTACTTCTCTATGAAGTGTATAGGCAACCAAGTAGTCCTTTACCGCGGACGCGGCTATTCAAATAGATAATGTTAACCCTGCAGGGGTGTACTTCTTCATACACACTCTCACCACTTACCGCCGTTTACACGACATGTACTCGACAACCTTCAAGCGGAAGCCCAACGTGGGTGTCGGCCACGACCTACCTAAACACCTAAGTCTCTAGTCCAGGTTTATCGCCTATCCAGGTTCCATCCGCAGGGAGTCTGGCCGAGGTTTCCACATACGGCCCCGAACGATGTGTACAGGGTTCCCGAGATACCTAACGGGTATTCGGTACACCGTGCCACGTACCTACCGCATCACAGCCCACCCCGCGGTCAGCGTTGTCCATGGCCTCCAGTAGGCTACAAACACCAGAAACTACTTGCAACTCCTGGACAGAGGACTAGGGTGAATAAGAAGCCGAGAAGGTCCATTGGTTTCGGGCCCAATGCATGGTAGTAGCTGATTCTTAAATCACACATACAGATCTCAGTGCTTAAGGACGGCTTCAATGAAACAACCCACCATGTACTCCTACATGGCCTCTCATCGATACCTTTACCAAATCGTGTTCAACACATTACTCTCATACCCACATGATCATTTCACTCTAGCCCATCACCCAGATGAACCAGACCTGACACAACTCTAAGCATAGCAGGCATAGCAAGGTAGGAACAACACATACATATGGCTTAATCAACTCCTACACATGCTAGTGGGTTTCATCTAGTTACTATGGCAATGACAGGTCATGCAGAAGAAATGGGTTCAACTGCCGTAGCACACAGCAGTTTGAAACGTGTTGTCTTAATGCAGTAAAAGAGAGCAGGAGCGAGAACATGGGATTGTATCGATATGATCAAATGGTTGGTTGCTTCCCTGATGGGTCGGTGCACTGGTATTGTTGTTCATTGGGGTAATCACGATACTCCTCAGGGGCAGGACCTGCCGCAGAGAGCACCGATACACAATCATCACCAAACAATATGCAACAATATGATGCATGCATGAAACATGGCAATATGAGTGTGTTGGGCTAATGTAACTAAGACCAGATGGGTTTGAACTATTTTGAACCAAAGATTCAAGTTCCAAACTCATATGTGGCCCTTTTTAAGTGCTTTATCTTGTCCTGTACTAAACAGCAAGTTAAGTTGTTTAAGCATGCATGAAACAAGTACAGATGGATAGGTTGGATTTTTCTGATCATTTTTCATATATAAAACTTTGCATTTGGAGTTACAGATTAATTTCTATGATTTTTTAAAGTTTGTGGTATTTACTGGAATTTCCTGTGTAATAATAATTCCAGTAAATAAATTACTGCATCAGCATTATGTCAGGATGACGTCAGCGGTCAACGGAATAGTCTGGGTCAACCCTGACTAGTGGGTCCCATGTGTCAGTGTAATTAGTTAACTAAATATTAATTAAAACTAATCCTGGTTAGTTAACAGGGTTGGGCCCCACCTGTCATTGACCCAGGGGGTCAAACTGGGCCCACTCGTGGTCAAACGAGGGGTCAGCAGGGTCAACTCACCGGCGTTTAGCCGCCGGCGAGGCCGAACGCGGCGGCTAGAGTGGTTTTGTGCATTCCGGCGACCAAAAGAGCCGCGGAGGGCATCTACGTGTAGCTGGGAGCAAGCCGCAGCTCTTGGTGGCGTTGGTTGAGCTCGGGGTGGCCAGAAACGGCGCCGGCGACGACTTTGGCGGTCGCCGGAGTTCGGGTGAGGTCGAACTCGAGGCTACGAGACACGGCGAGGCTCGTGGAGTGGTGCTACGGGTTCCTGCGGGTGCGGTGAGTGCGTTGGACACGGTGGTGTGGCCGGTGGTTGGCCGGAGACACGTCGGTGACGAGCTCGGCGGCGGTGCGTGCGGTGAAGCTTCGTGCGCTTGCTGTGGTGCACGAGAGCGAGAGAGGAAAGGGGGAGGGGGTAGCTGGGCTCACGGAGGTCTCGAAGAAGCAGACGGCGTGGTCGGGGACAAGCTGGTGCGGCGGCGACGGCGAAGGGGATCTCTGGCGATGGAGGATCGGACGAGGTCGGTGCAGTGGCTTCGGGGCACGCGAGCGCTCGGGGCTCGGCTAGCTCGAAGGAGAGGAGGGCGGCGGAGCTCCTGGACACGGTGGCGCGGCGCGGGGACGACGGAGAGCGCGACTACGGCGACGGTGCGGCTGCGGTGGCGTCGGCCATGGTGCGGGAGAGTGAGGGAGAGGAGGTGGGGGCGAATGGGTGTGTCCACGGGGTTCGGGGCACGACGTGGAGCTCATCCAGGCCAGCGGAGAGGCGAGGGGAGGAAGCAGGGCGGCGGGCAGCTGCGTGGCGCGCGCTGGTGCCGCCGTCGAGCACCTGCATGCCTGCCTGGCGAAGGCAAGCAGCTCGCTGGAGCGGCTGCTGGGCTGGGCCGGCTAGGTGGGCTGGTTGGTGGGCTGCCAGGTTAGTTCCCTCTCTCTCTTTTATTTATCTTTTTTTTATTTATTTATGTAGCTTTGTGGACTTTCTAAAAATACCTAGACAACCCCAAAAATCACCAAACTGCTCATGGCCATTAACTGGAATATATCGAGCATGGAACATTTTAGTTTGGGATTATTTGAGCATTTAAAATAATTTATATAATTTAAATGCCCAAACTCAAATACTTCTGATTTAATTCAAAAACCTTAGGATGACCTAGAAAATTTAGCACCACTTTTGGCAGTGGTTCTGAACCAAGACAAAAATGATGGACATTTTAGAAGGGCATTTCAGGTTCATTGAAAATATTTTTAGTAAACCCTAGTTGGTTTCAGAGGGGGCTGGGGGTTCTGTCATCCCCATTTCAAGTTTCTGTTGAGAAAAATAGACATGATGCAACACTCTAATGCATGTACTAGCTAGGGTGTGACAGTCATTACACATAATTTGTGATTATACTATGGATATCAATCCTTAATTCGGCCACCTGTGCCCGCATTAAGGCTCGGGGACTACTGGGCTTCGGGCTTATTATTTACAAATATTAAAGGGGCACATCGATCCCCTGATCTGGTGTTGCCACCCGACCAGTGTCTCAGGGGCTACTGCATTGCCTATTCAATGCAGAAAATTCAAACGCGTCTTCGGACAACAATAGGTACCATACGGACCTTTCCGGCATCAAGCTAATATATTACAGTAACTTCTCAAGACCCTCCCTCAAGGGCCCGTTCGACGATCACTATTATCTCTAGTATATTACACCGCGTTTCTATTCCTATGTATGCTGCCGAGCTAGGAGTTGATCCTCAGGCCGATTTCGCGCATCGACCTGAGTCTCAAGGGCTACTAGGATCAATGGTTTCGGGTTTTCCTTCAGGTGCATCTCGGGTTTTAGACCGACACACACACCTTGAGGGCTATTGGCTATATATCTTGGCAGAGAGTAAATTGCACCAACCAAAATATCAGCCCGCAGTCAGGGGTGGTGCACCACCTCGGAAGGAGTTCGGCATAAAGCTCGGGCGCCAGTGGCTGGCTCCATAGAGGGCATTCTCGGCATTAAGCTCAGCTAAACTCCTTCAACTTTTTTGAACCAAGATGATCTATGACATCTCGGATACAGTCTGGCGTTGGAGCTCGGATACAGTCCGGCATTGGAGCTTGGACACAGTCCGGTGTTGGACCTCAGATACATTCCGGCGTTGGAGCTCGAAAGCAGTCCGGCGTTGGTGCTTGGCTGCAAAAGATACCTCGAATGCAATCCGGCGTTGGAGCTCGGATGCAAGAGGACATTGCCGCCCGGGAATAACTTCAAACCCGAGGTGTGGCATAAAAATAACAAGGCATTGATAAAGGCCGGAAACTTTAAGGGGCTCCTCGGATACCCGATGTGTAAACTCTTCGGATTTACTTTGGCGATCCTCAAGATCAAAGATAAGAAGATTTTTTGAACCAGTTTTCAAGACCGACGACCGAAGATGAAGAACAGTTCGGAAGAATCGAGGAGCGTCCCCAACTTGAAGACCGGTTCAGGGGGCTACTGACGGTGTCCTGGACTAGGGGGTACTCACCACGTCGCCTCCCGGTCAGTTAGATTGGGCCGAGGACCCCCATGGTCGTATACTCATGGGCCAGTTCGGACAGCTGCCGCATACAAGGAAGATTCCACAAGACTTGGTGATCAAGACAAGGACTCCTCCCCCACCGGCGTATCCGGCTAGGTCTCTTGTTATCCTAGGCCTCTGGTACATTATATAAACCGAGGCTAGGCTAGTCGATAGATCATTATGACATTACTCATCATACCTCTAGGGTTTGTACCACAACATATGATCTCGGGGTAGATCAACTCTTGTAACCCCTATACTCATTAAAGTCAATCAAGCAGCATGTAGGGTATTATCTCATCAAGAGATCCTGAAGCTGGGTAAAATCTCGTGTTCATGTTACCATCGATCCTAAGACGCACAGCTTGGGACCCCCTACCCGAGATCCGCCGGTTTTGACACCGACTCCCACCCCCTGGGCGTGGGCCCCTATCTCGTGGACGATTCGGGGACCCCCCCTGATGTGAGACCGACGCCAAAAATTCCTATAAATACAGAAACCTCCATAAAATAACCTAGATCGGAAGTTCCACCGCCGCAAGCCTCTGTAGCCACGAGAAATCAATCTAGGCCCTCTTTGGCACCCTGCCGGATGGGGCCATCATCACCGGAGGCCATGGAGGAGAATCCTGAAGGGGCCATCATCGCCATGAAGGCCAAGGACCAGAGGGAGAACCTCTCCCCATCCAGGGGGGAGGCCATGGAGGAGGAAGCACAAGGGGGAGAACCTCTCCTCCTTTCTCTCGGTGGCGTCGGAGTGCCATCGGGAGGGGAATCATCGCCGCGGTGATTGTCTTCACCAACATCACCATCATCATCACCATCCTCATCTCTTTTACATGGTCCACTCTCCCGACCCTGCTGTAATCCCTGCTTGAACATGGTGCTTTATGCCACATATTATGATCCAATGATGTGTTGCCATCCTATGATGTTTTGAGTAGATATCTTTTGTCTTTGGGTTGATTGATGATCTAGATTGGTATGAGTTGTATGTTTTATTTTGGTGTTGTCCTATTTTGCCCTCCGTGTCGCGCAAGCGTGAGGGATTCCCGCTGTAGGGAGTTGCAATACGTTCATGATTCGTTTATAGTGGGTTGCTTGAGTGACAGAAGCATAAATCCGAGTAAGGGGGTTGTGGCGTATGGTATAAAGGGGACTTGATGCTTTAATTCTATGGTTGGATTTTACCTTAATGATATTTAGTAGTTGCGGATGCTTGCTAGAGTTCCAATCATAAGTGCATATGATCCAAGAAGAGAAAGTATGTTAGCTTATGCCTCTCCCTCATATGAAATTGCAATGACGACTACCGGTCTTGTTAACAATTGCCTAGGATAATTCCGCACACCGATCCATCATTATTCCACACTCTCTATTTATAATATTTAGTAATATGTACTAACTTTATGATAACAACACCTACTTCTATATTTTAGCTCCCCGATATCATGCAAATTTATCCTCTTCATACCCACAACGTAGTTTTATTTCTCGTATCTAGTTGGAAGCAAACGTTCGGTGTACATAGAGTCTTATCAGTGGCAGATAGGACTTGAGAGAATATTGATCTTACCTTTAACTCCTTGTGGGTTCGACACTCCATACTTATCACTTCCACCTTTGGAAATTGCTATGATGATTCCCTGCACTTGGGGATTATCACATCACATCGGCTAGCATGGCAGGTTCGTTCAAGACCGTTCTCGACTCAACAAATAACATCATTACAAAGAACCCAAGGGTCCAGGAGCGGTTTGATCTCCCCTATCTTCTTCGCCATGACCCTGATCACTGGTGCGCGAACGACGGAAGCCTCGCCTTGTGCAAGTTGATGTCGCTTGATAATGATATGTGTGATGTTAAGATGCCATCGCTTAAGGGTAAGGCCTGGGTAGGCGCAAATGGAGATTGGGTTGTTTATATTGGGTAAAACTGCGAGTGGGAACTTGTGAATGTGTACACTTGTCAGCGGATTCCACTTCCAAAATCTCAGAGTGCCCTGAGGTTGAGCACAAAGGTGATCTACGTACGTTCAAATACGATCATGGTGACTGTCGTCTATGGAAGATAGCAATTTGTCGAGTTCCCAACTGCTCTTGGGATTACATGAACTATGAAGTTTTTGCTATCTTCGACAAGCTTGTTGCCGTTTTTACTTCCACGCCTCGATGGATATTGCTCAAAAAATCAATTTCTATACACGGACGAGTATTGTGATGCAATTCAATATGAGCGTCTTTTGTTTGCTGCCACCACTCATGACACTGTTTTTGTATGGGATCCTTATGGTTTCGGTATGTTTGCTACCGTAATTATAATTGTTTCATCCACATGCATGCGGGTTATCTAGTTTCCCTTTACTAATTAACCTTCTTGTGTATCCAAGGTACTATGAACATTCCACTGCCTATACAACAACAACAACAACAACAAAGCCTTTAGTCCCAAACAAGTTGGGGTAGGCTAGAGGTGAAACCCATAAGATCTCGCAACGAGCTCATGGCTCTGGCACATGGATAGCAAGCTTCCACGCACCCCTGTCCATAGATAGCTCTTTGGTGATACTCCAATCCTTCAGATCTCTCTTAACGGACTCCTCCCATGTCAAAGTTGGTCTACCCCGCCCTCTCTTGACATTCTCCGCACGCTTTAGCCATCCGCTATGCACTGGAGCTTCTGGAGGCCTGCGCTGAATGTGCCCAAACCATCTCAGACGATGTTGGACAAGCTTCTCTTCAATTGGTGCTACCCCAACTCTATCTCATATGTCGTCATTCCGGACTCGATCATTCCTCGTGTGGCCACACATCCATCTCAACATACGCATCTCCTCCACACCTAACTGTTGAACATGTCGCCTTTTAGTTGGCCAACACTCAGTGCCATACAACATTGCGGGTCGAACCGCCGTCCTGTAGAACTTGCCTTTTAGCTTTTGTGGCACTCTCTTGTCATAGAGAATGCCAGAAGCTTGGCTCCACTTCATCCATCCGGCTTTGATTCTATGGTTCACATCTTCATCAATACCCCCATCCTCCTGCAGCATTGACCCCAAATACCGAAAGGTGTCCTTCTGAGGTACCACCTGGCCATCAAGGCTAACCTCCTTCTCCTCACACCTAGTAGTACTGAACCCGCACATCATGTACTACTTAAAAAAATATAACCAAGGGGGAGATGACGATGGTGATGATCATGAGCATGAGGATGAGCAGGACCTATATACTCAGTGGCACCTGGCAACTTATTCCGATGGATCACCTCTCCTTGTCTGTATACAGCACACTACTGATGTTACTACTAAGGAAGCAGGTGTTGTCTCCCGTGGTCGCACTCTCCGGACCTATTCCAACATCTGCTGCAGGGTATTTGGGATGGATGCTAGTGTGCTAGTGCCAACACCTTCTCTCTGGGTCAGTATTGATAGTCTTGGAGAAAACTCGCTCTTCCTTGGAGAAAACTATCCAATGATGGTGAAAGGAGATCCAGCTGTTGTTGACACTATGTTACTACCATTTATGAGAAGCAACTGTATCTATACCTTGGACATTATGGTGGTTCCCTACCCTGGCTATCACAATATGTGTCCTGATATAGGCCGCTTCAACCTGGATGATTAGTATTGTGTTGGTCTTGATATTGAGAATACATCGCCCTTCCCATAGGCTTACCTATGGTTCAAAGCAAGTGTTTCCAACGCCGAGGATTGGTTGAGCTAAAGTTCATTTTATTGCTTGTTATTTTTTGTGTGATGAAAACTTTAGTATATACTAGAATGTTTTGTTGGAAATAATCTATAATCCAACATGTATCCTCGTTGTCATTGTGTGTTGATGACTTGTTGTATGTAATGAATGGTACATTTGCATATGCATGTCACAAACTCAATTTATGATTTCGAGTCACTTCTTGGAATGTGAGTATCGTAGTAGTATAGCCAGCATCCGGTTATATGAAGTTGCCACATCACATAGAGCCAACCTAATATAGGAGTATGCTAGCACAATACTTAGTTCTAGTTAGATCAACTAGAGCTAGGTGTCACACAGAGGCCGAGAAATATGGTGATAGCGTGACTGCGTGAGGTGGGCTTGTATGTAGTATGATGTAGGCACATGGCTTGCTGTGTTTTCTACTCCTCCGATCTAAATGTGGAGAAGATTTGGTTGAGTTCTTCCTCCTTTTGTAGACACGTGGGACATCCAGCATCCAGGTCGTGTCATGCAAGAAAATGGAGTGCTAGTTGAAGCCACGTGATGTGCATCTTGGGTTAAACTGTAAATAGAATCTTACTCTTGAGTAACTCCAAAAGCGGCAACCAAAGATCTTTATTGGATTTGTTTTTCATCACTAGCACGTCAAGGTGAAAGATGTGCAGGTTTAGTGGGTCGTCTTGCGTTTTCACTAACATGTGGGACCGCATGTGAGCAAACAGACAATGGGATCCACGCGTCTGCTGGCTGGCTAAGAAGATAGAGAGAGAGAGAGGAGGGCTGAGCACGGACTCCAGGAAATTTTGTGACAATGTGAGTAGTACTAGTGGTGTACCGTACTCCTGGAGAGATAATGTGTTTGGTCTATGTAACCAGCACCTTGATATAGTGGGGTGGCATGGGCCATAACTAGCATTCACGTCTAGCAGTACGACACACGTCACCCACACGAGTCCCATCTGACACCAATTTTCTTGGAGTTTGTGCTACAACCATCTCTTCTCGCTCCTGTTTTCTCAGCCATCGCATGGTGAGCGGGATGGGGGTTTTCCGATAGTCGGTTTGATCAACTGCAGTCCCACTTGTAAGTGAAAATGCAACACAGCATGCATTCCTCCCTTGAGCGGCGTGCCGAACCAAGCGTGTGGGGGTGCGACGCGAACACAGCAAGCTTTTCCTTTTGAACTTGTAACTTGTAAAATTTGGTTCTGCCCTATGGCGCGACCTATAGATAGAAATATCGATTTTCCCTAGAGTAATGAGAAGTTTTGTTCTGGCGCGGTACATGCATGGAGTACGTACAAAAATTATGAAGTTGATGCGAATGGTAAGATAATTACTAGCAGTACAATATACTACTACATGGATTTGACGGAAAGATAAAGATACATGCGGATCCATCAACGACATCCTCATGCCCTAGTGCGCCGGGTCACCAACTGACATTTGAGGAGCAGCGGTGTTGGCGGCGAGCTCAACGTGCTTCTGAAGAATGTCGTCCAAGGTTGCCTTGCGGTCCAAGAAGGCCAGCGTCCTATCGTCCTCCTCTTGCATGTAGTAGTCCTTGTGAACGATTTGCGTGTAGACGTGGGTGATTATGTTGATGGTGTCTTGCTGCGCCAGGCGCTGCACGGCGAGCGCGACCTCGAGGTGGACATTCTTCGGCATGACAGCAGGCAGTCGCAGGGCCACCAGTGTGTCGAGGAGGTTGTCACCATAGAGTCCCTTGTGGGTGGCGAGCGTCATAGAGACTGGGCGCATGGGATGGATGCGTATGTCAAGGGCGTCCGCGAGCTTCTTGACAACGGTGAACTTGTCGAGGAAGCCGACGAGGACCTCGTCGAACAAGGAGACGAAGCTGTCATCCAATAGGCCTCTCACCCGGGCGGCCTCAAGCACGGCCTAGAGATGTTCCTCGGTGCCGGGCCACAAGCCGGCGTCGTGGACCATCTGGCATAGCCGACTGATACTCGCGCTCATCGCCTTCATGGGTATAGCTTCTAGTCAACTGATCTTGCGATTGGAGTGATCACTCTTGCCCTTGGTTAGGGTGCGTAGGATTTAGTAGATTGGACTGGCGGGGAGCCTTTATATGAGAAGTGCAGACTATGTTGCATTCACGTGTGTGTTGGCCATCTACTCCTAGGCCCTTCCTCCATGCCGGTGCAGTATAGTCATCTCACCGAGACCAAGTTGGGGCAAAACGAGAGAACTTTTATGTTTACTGGTTTATTGGTCCCCTTTGCATTTTGGCCAACTTTTAACCTTTGATTTAACCAATAAAATGTTAATGCATGTAACCAAAAATGTTGTGCTAAGGCCTTTCCCATTGCTCCATGGTGGACATGTGCTAAGCATGCCACATAGGCAAAAAAAATGACATGGCGCGGTAATTAAGGAGGAGAGAGCACTTTGGTTACCTTAGGAAGAACCAATGCCAAGCACGTGAACCTAGGCAAACCACTTAAATGAAAGAAGTTGACCAATGCATGGAAGAGTTGAGGTGCTAAATCATTAAATACAGTGAGCTTTAGCAACAACAAGTTAAGGACATATGCATTGGTGAGTTGAGTTGCTAATCTATTTAATGCACTTAGCACCTCTTCTAAGCACTTTTGCATTGGAAGAGGTCTAGTAGTCTCAAGTCATTGAATGCATACGCACCCCACGTCTCCTATTGGGTGATTTTTTTTTCGTGGCAAAAAACAAGGAACGAGGAGGGTAGTTAATGCACCACGCCTAAAAGATTGGGATTATTTTGTTTTCAAAACATGACTAATGCACTAGTATGGAGGGAGTACAATAGTAGTCTTCGATTGCAATTTTTTGTTGGTAGCTTACCAAGCTGAGCGCTCGGTGAGTACAATAGTAGTCTAATTGATGAGACTTCAGATTTGAGCCATCTACCGGAAGGGAGAGTGTATAATATCATCGGGAACTACGTTCAAAACCAAATAAAACAATGCTCCATGTATTTATTTACAGAGGGAGTAGTATAGTTTGTGACATGCATTACTCGATATTGCTAGTCAAATACTAAATCCAGACGGACGTGGTAGTGATACGTCTCCAACATATCTATACTTTTTTATTGTTCCATGCTATTATATTATCTGTTCTGGATGTTTTATATGCATTAATATGCTATTTTATATTATTTTTTGGGACTAACCTATTAACCTAGTGCCCAGTGCCAGTTTCTTTTTTTTTTGCCTGTTTTTGAGTTTTGCGGAAAAGGAATACCAAACGGAGTCCAAACAAAATAAAACTTTCGCGATGATCTTTCTTGGACCAAAAAGAAACCAGGAGACTTGGAGATGAAGTCAGAGGAGCCACGAGGCGGCCACAAGGGTGGAGGGCGCACCCAGGGGGTAGGGCACGCCCCCTATCTTGTGGGCCCCTTGTGGGTCTCCTGACCTAATTCTTTCGCCCATATATACTCTTATACCCCAAAACCATCAGGGAGAGCCACGAAATCACTTTTCCACCACCGCAACCTTCTGTACCCATGAGATCCCATCTAGGGACCTTTTCTGGCATCCTGTCGGAGGGGGATTCGATTGTGGATGGCTTCTACATCAACACCATTGCCCTTCTGATGAAGCGTGAGTAGTTTACCACAGACCTACAGGTCCATAGCTAGTAGCTACATGGATTCTTCTCTCTCTTTGATTCTCAACACCATGTTCTCCTTAATGTTCTTGGAAATCTATTTGATGTAATACTCTTTTGCGGTGTGTTTGCCGAGATCCGATGGATTGTGGATTTATGATCAGATTATCTATGAATATTATTTGAATCTTCTCTGAATTCTTACATGCATGATTTAATATCTTTGCAAGTCTCTTCGAATTATCGGTTTAGTTTGGCCTACTAGATTGTTTTTTCTTGCAATGGGATAAGTGCTTAGCTTTGGGTTCAATCTTGCGGTGCCTTTCCCAGTGATAGTAGGGGCAGCAAGGCACGTATTGTATTGTTGCCATCGAGGATAAAAAGATGGGGTTTTCATTATATTGCTTGAGTTAATTCCTCTACATCATGTCATCTTAGTTAATGTGTTACTCCATTCTTTATGAACTTAATACTCTAGATGCATGCTGGATAGTGGTCGATGTGTGGAGTAATAGTAGTAGATGCAGAATTGCTTCGGTCTACTTGACACGTTTGTGGTGCACTACAAAAAAATACACTTCTGTGATGATACGTGTTTGTCACAGTAGGTCGCGTTTTTTGTCATGCATGTACATCCATGAAAAATTTATGACAGAATCAAGATAGTCATACCTGTGCTGTCGTAGAAGTGTTCCATGACATTACCAAAATTATCATCATGGAAGTGTCCACTTCCATGACGATAAATCGCGCGTCACAGAAGTGGTTTCGTCAAGGGTGACCAACACGTGGCATCCACCGTAACGGAACACCGTTAAGCTATCGGGTTGGGTTTTGGATCTGATAACCCGTTAACAGCCCCGACCAATGGGGTTTTTCCACGTGTAAAATCATCATTGGCTAGAGGAAACACGTGTCGGCTCATCGTTGGGACAGATGTCATCCACTCACTGGACAGAAGGCGCCTATGATACGTCGACACGTGGCACAGCCCAACAAGTTTAAATGGGCCGGCCCAACTAAAGGCCCACAAGATTTTGTGGCCCTTAATGGGCCGGCCAAGTTAAAGGCCCACGAGATTTTGCGGACTATAATGGGTTGGCCCAGCTAAAGGCCCACAAGATTTCGCGGGCCATAATAGGCCGGCCCAGGTAAAGGCCCACAAGATTTTTGTGTGCCATAATGGGCCAGCCAAGGTAAAGGCCCACGAGATTGCGCTGACATTAATGGGCCGGCCCAGCTGTAGGCCCACAAGATTTTGAGGACCCTAGTAGGCCGGCCCATTAACTGGCTGCCATGTTTTGGGCCAAATGCCGGCCCAAAATTGATCCGGTCCATTAATGGCCTACCACGTTCCGGGCCTAATAATGGCCCATATAAGATCCGGCCCCTTAAAAGCCTCCCACTTTCTGGGCCAAATCACGGCCCAGATCAGGTCCGGCCCTTTAAGAGGCTTTGGGCTCAATTATGGCCCATATCAGATTCGGCCCGTTGATTGGACGCTATGCTTTTGGGCCCACTTGCTAAAGGCGCATTTAGTAATTCGGCCTGATATTAGTTTTGGCCTGTTAAGGGCCCATTTAAGATTTCGGCCCTATATTAATTTCGGCCTGTTAAAAGCCCGTCAAATAGTTTGGCCTAACTACAACCCGGTTTGCATCTGGCCTGCTCGCAGCCGATATCTGATTCGGCCAAACAAGGACCAAGACAACTTTGGCATGTTAAAATCCCGTGAACTGATTCACACAATCATGGGTCGGGGTCCATTTCGGGCTGTCGCCGGCCCGTGAGCTATTCGGCACGTTGCAGGCCCAACCTACTTCTCAGCCTCCTAAAAGCCCATTGAGTTTTCTTGTGAAAAGAGGGCCGGGGGTTACTCGGCCTATTAAAGGCCCAAATCTACTAGTGGGCCAGTTTGACGGGGCCCATGATGCGGATCATACATCGTGATTGCATGATGGCCCGATTATGTACCGTAATTTTACGGTTTGGCCGGTTTACTGCGAAGACTGGACATATATACAATAAAATAACTGCAGCATCGTGAATAAGAAAAAACCTAGACTATACAATAAATAAATTACGACATATTACATCCACTGGGCATCAAAGTTCGCCACTACGATAATAAAGCACAAGCAGACAGTAGATTACATACACTGGGCATCAAAGATCGCCACCAGTGCAAATAAACATGCCGGCACAATAATATACAAAACTGACAGCACTTCAATAGAGTTCAAGAAAGGTTAGCCCTACTGGGGAGCTGCAGCGCAAGCAGCTGAGCAAGATGATGAGGTTGCACTTGTTCAACACTTATATCTTCCTCACTCTAAAAGATAAACAAGTAGACAGATGACAGGTTTCGCACATAAAAGTATCAGTGCTAACAATTCATCACATTTCTTACTGACGAATAAAGTGACACAGTTTAAAATTGCATTAACACAACATGTTATTGTTCAGGTCAAGACATGGCAGGAAATGACATTGTGAAGGAGTTGGCAGCTTCATGACACCACTGGATTACAGATCAAGAACTCATAAGTATCAATGGTTAGTGTGTTGTCAATTTATCCCATTTCAGATTGGCAAATAAAGAGACGGTTTAAATAATAGTAGAATGATATGACATTGTTCATAGTTAAGACATTGCAGAATATGACATTGTGTTGTAGTGGGTAGGTTCACCACACCACTGGATAACGGATGAAGAACAGAAGCATACATGCAGTGCAAAAGAAGATCACTTGCTCTGAATAGTTTAATTTACATGGTATGAAGAAGGAACTTGGTTGTACAACTAAAAACTTAAATTGAGAAGGACAAACTTTTGTTTATGAACTACATAATAAACTTTAAACATGCAATTTGATGTAAACACCAAAAATAAACAGTTGTTACAGTCATGCCTAACCAAATATACACAACAAAGTTTGAAGGCTTGAGAAGGACAAACTTACATTACTAGTGAAGACAGGCTCTATAAAGCCCTTGTCCA